>NW_028230660.1:0-48902 GCF_043228905.1 Azolla caroliniana
ATCAGTTACATTTACCTCAGTTAGCTACTAGGATCGCTACTACATAGGTAACTAGCTACTCTCAATAGTTACTACCATGATAGCTAATTAGCTATTCTCAATAGCTAATTTAGGTACTACCAGATAATTAGCTGTACTGCTAGCTAGTTAGCTATCATGGTAGCTAGTTAGCTATTTCGTTATTACCAGCTAATTAGCTACTAGGAAAGCTAATTAGCTACCATGATAGCTAATTAGCTACTATGATAGCTACTACATAGGTAACTGGCTACTCTCAATAGCTACTACCATGATAGCTAATTAGCTATTCTCAATAGCTAATTTAGGTACTACCAGATAATTAGTTGTACTGGAAGCTAGTTAGCTATCATGGTAGCTAGTTTGTTATTTCGTTATTACCAGCTAATTAGCTACTAGGAAAGCTAATTAGCTACCATGATAGCTAATTAGCTTACTAGGATAGCTAATTAGCCACCGTGATAGCTAATTAGCTACTAGACTAGCTAATTTGCTATCATAATAGCTAATTAGTTAGGATAGCTAATTAGCCACCATTATAGCTAATTAGCTACTAGACCAGCTAATTAGCTACCATGATAGCTAATTAGTTACTAGGACAGCTAATTAGCCACCATGATAGCTAATTAGCTACCATGATAGCTAATTAGTTAGGATAGCTAATTAGCCACCATTATAGCTAATTAGCTACTAGACCAACTAATTAGCTACCATGATAGCTAATTAGTTACTAGGACAGCTAATTAGCCACCATGATAGCTAATTAGCTACCATGATAGCTAATTAGTTACTAGGAAAGCTAATTAGCCACCATTATAGCTAATTAGCTACTAGACCAGCTAATTAGCTTCCATGATAGCTAATTAGCTACTAGACCAGCTAATTAGCTACCATGATAGCTAATTAGTTACTAGGAAAGCTAATTAGCCACCATGATAGCTAATTAGCTACTAGACCAGCTAATTAGCTACCATGATAGCTAATTAGTTACTAGGAAAGCTAATTAGCCACCATGATAGCTAATTAGCTACTAGAGCAGCTAATTAGCTACCATGATAGCTAATTAGCTACTAGGACAACTAATTAGCTACTAGGACAACTAATTAGCTACCATGATAGCTAATTAGCTACTACGACAGCTAATTAGCTACCATGATAGGTAATTAGCTACTACGACAGCTAATTAGCTACTACGACAGCTAATTAGCTACCATGATATCTAATTAGCTACTAGAATAGCTAATTAGCTACTAGAATAGCTAATTAGCTACTAGAATAGCTAATTAGCTACCATGATAGCTAATTAGCTACTAGGACAACTAATTAGCTACTAGGACAGCTAATTAGCTACCATGATAGCGAATTAGCTACTAGGACAGCTAATTAGCTACCATGATAGCTAATTAGCTACTAGAATAGCTAACTAGCTACTAGAATAGCTAATTAGCTACTAGGATAGTTAGCTAGTTACGAGAATAACTAATTCCCCTTTATTACGCAGGTCGATTTATTTATTAGGTTCAAACGAATGCATCCAACTATCAAAGTTCAACTATGAACATTCGAGTCTCTTAAGCCACACTTTGTGAGACGCTTAAAGGATCGATACACATGTTGTTGCATTTACCATGTACAGATGGGTTTTCTGAAGGACTCTGTTAATCTACTACGTCACCATAGCGCATCCCTAACTAATACAGTTTGCACATGTGGGTGCCCAATCTGTCGATCAAGCCCGCAAGAGGAGTGTAAATCATCTGAGCACGTTATCTCTTCCATGAGTTATTTATTAGATTCAATATTGTGTCCGAGAGAAACTGACGCTATCTTCCATATTCATAAATGTGTCATGGGTTTATGTCAAGATTGTGGCCCTACTAGATTTAGGTGGTGTCCAAATGAATTGAGTAGTGAAATATTGATCTCTGTGAAGTTATTTGAGTCAGTGAACACCAATTTCGAAGGAAAGGTGTGTAAAAGAAAGGATCTAGTTCGGAAGATGCTTAAACCAAGGGATTTGGTGTCTCTGTTTGTAGTATCTCTAGGAAAGTTCATTAAACACAACTTCATTTATTCATGGCAGGCCCATCAGTTTAAGACTTGCATATCTGATTTCCCAAATGATGTAGTAGTCTCAGTAGTAGATTTCGCAGAGAATTATACTTTCAAGCAGCAGAATGAAATTCAATCTATGCATTGGTGTTCAGTTCAGGTAACCATTTTTCTGCACATAACATATTTTCGAGTTTCAGGTGATGTTAAAAAAGTAATTCATTTCTTTATTTCCGATGATAAGAAGCATGATACCTTGTTCGTCCAACACTGTTTTAAGTTACATTGGCAGTGGTTATTAGCTCAACGTTTGGAGCTTACTCAACATTGGGTCTGGTCTGACGGAGCTGCGTCACAATTCAAGGCTCGACGTCCATTTTATTTTGTGGGGAGGTATCCTGCTATAACAGGTTTGGAGATGAGATGGAATTTTTTTGGGTCTGGCCATGGTAAAGGTGAACATGATGGTGCAGGGGCTGTTATAAAGCGGGCACTTACCCATGAACAACTAAAGACAGATGGTGTGCACATGAATTGTGCATCACATGTAGTTGAATTTTTAAGAACAAATATGTCAACGAGTGCCACAGGTGTTTATTCCTCGCAAGTCCGAGATATCAAACGTGAATTTTGGGAAGTGAAGATAGATGAAGTAAATAGGGAGAAGACCTGGGAGTGCCAAGGAATTCCCGAATTGCGATCTCTGCATGCTGTTCGCGGTTATTCCAGGTTGGATGGTCATTGTATTGCGGTTAGAGAATTGACTTGTTTTTGCTTCCATTGTGTGCAGGGAAATTGGAGATATTGTCTAAACAAAGCATACATTCAGAATTGGGAGTATCACACTCTGAATGATAAGGAAGCAGTTGATGGAGAAACAGGGCAGAATGCTGACTTCACATATGAGGGACTTGGAGATACTTTGAGTGATGTCCTGAACGTTGGGGATAACTTCGCTGTAAATGCTGAAGAAGGCAATTCAGAGGGTGCTGATTTCTATATATTAAAGTGCACGGTTAGTAAACAGTGTGCAAGGCAGAATATTGTAGATGCATGGGGAAATTTTGTATCTGCCGGGACATTCTACATCGAAGGCATTTTTTATGCAAAACTAGATGACTACGAATATGTGTACAGGCTATTAGAAGACAAACCAGCGGCGTATATGTACTCTCATTTGGTCAGGTGCATCAACGTCCCAATGTCAGAATACAATAGCTGCTCCGGTTTATACACTGTTGGTGCTAATGTGTATGAATGTATTTACAATAGTATGCCATGGAATTTGTAGCTACAAGTAGCACTTACCATGTTCTCTTGTAAAACAAACATGTATTTCGCGAAAACAAACATGTATTTCTTGTATACAGTCTGCTTTCTGTGCTTCTTTCTCAATAAAATCATGTCTTTTTTGTTAAGTTTTAAGTTATAAGTTATAGCGAAATAGTCATCAGTAGCTAATTAGCTGTACAAATGCAGCTAATTAGCTGTCAATAGCTAAATAGTCATCAATAGCATGAAATCAACAATCTGCAACATATTCCTCAAATTACACAGTAGATAAGTACAGTGGGAACAAGTAATTAAATTCTTCATTGAATAATACCATCTCTTTACATATTTATAAATTACCATTGGAAATGTCTACAAATCTCCTATAAACAGCTAAGCTCTTGCTAGTCAGTGGAACGAATCTACATATATTATCCGCATATTGAGCTCGGTATGGAGTCCACAACCATGCACCTAGTTGGCAGCTCACTATTTGCACCAGGTACTGTTCAGGCATTTCCTCGGGTAGAATGAGACAGCATCTCCGAATATTGAAGTAGTGTCGGAAATGTTCTGTATCCAAAATCAATGTATTGTCGGCATTATATTCAGGCCAAGTAGCCCAAAAATCAGAAAGTCTCTTGAATCTTGCAGCTTCCATTTGCTCACAATTTTCTCGTGCCCATTGACCTTTAAAACGACTTCGCCATTTTGGGAAGAATCTTGCCAAACACTTCCACACATCTGATTTTGGTTTTTCACTCCAAATAAACAAATCAAAGTATTCCACAGCCCACTCTAGAAACTTATTTGCGTCCCTCCTTGGCTACATATATCTCACACTCATTAAGACTTTATCAAGCTCCAAGATCAAGGCTCTTCTTTCGACTTCTAGTGGTTTAGGTTTCCATTCCTGAAACTGAGCCGCTGTTACACCATTTTCTGGTAGGATACGATCAATCTCAATCAGCTCAGGTTCGGCTGACACAACTGGTGTCCTTTTCCTCTTTAAACCCCTAGTCGACTGTGTTGGGCCTAGCTTCACATTCTGGTGCTCTTGTTTTGTCGACTTAGTTATCAATCCTTGGATTACCTCAGTGCATGTAGCTACTGATCTGCTCGATATTAGTCCACTGGTATCACATGCTGCATCTACCTGCAACACCAAGTCATCCGTGCTACATGCTTGATCAACTTGTGTGACCAGATCACTTGTGTCAGTTGCTACATCTACTTTCAAGATGGGGCCCTTTAAACATGCCGCAACATCAACAGTATCCACACTGCCATTGGCCTTACGAGCAATAGAATCAAACCCTTTAGACTCTGCAACATCAGAAAACACCAACATATTCACACTCACAAAGTAACTAATAGTCTCACAAAACAATATCCTGAACATCAAAGAGTTTCAGTCATAGAACAACACTCTTCAAATTATCTTGGAAAAACATCATAGAGTTCCATTACATAATGTGGATCAAGCAACAACCAATCTGAGGTTTTACTTGTCCAACAGGATAGTAAAACTTCATAAAACCCTAGCAAAATCCCTAAGCTAACAATCATATCCAACTAAACAGTATTTCACTCCACTACGTCTGGGCCCCTTGACCGAGTAACTGGTCTTGTTCCCGATCGTGGCCCCTTCTTCAGCCTTTTTCTGGTTGGTTCCCCATTTAGCCTTGCTTCTTTCACCCAATGAGCAAGTGTGTCCTCCTCCGACAACCTTCCCATCGCCTCAGCAGCTAATTGCACATCAGCCGTTTCTTGAACTAGGTTTTCAAGTACAGAGGGATCTGTTTGGACATTTTCAGTAGTTGGGCTCGGTGGGGTGGAATCAAGGTCTTGAGACTCGAAGAAATGTTGCATCAAGTGTTCATAAACACTGTTGTTGTGAACCTCAGTTTTACATGTTGTTTCCACTATTTCATGGCATTTCACATCGTTGCCTAATTCAGTACACTGTTCCAAAAGAATAGGGTGCAGCTGATCTGAAGGAGATGTGATAGCAGGACTCTTACTTTCAGCCACATTGGCAGTAGTATCCTCATCTGTTGCAGCATCATCAGCACCAGACACATCATGTGCCGTCCTTAATCCACAAGATTCTACAATAACATGACAGTTATTTAGGATAGCTAATTAGCTACTTTACTAAACTATGGTAGAAGCTAGGATAGCTGATTAGCTAGTACAATAGCTAATTAGCTAGTATGATAGCTAATTAGGTACTTTACTCAACTATGGTAGTAGTTAGGATAGCTAATTAGCTACTTTACTCAACTATGGTAGTAGCTAGGACAGCTAATTAGCTACTTTACTCAACTATGGTAGTAGCTAGGATAGCTAATTAGCTACTTTACTAACTATGGTAGTAGCTAGGATAGCTAATTAGCTACTTTACTAACTATGGTAGTAGCTAGGATAGCTAATTAGCTACAATGAAAGCTAATTAGCTACTTTCTCAACTATGTAGTAGCTAGGATAGCTTATTAGCTACTAGGACAGCTAATTAGCTGCTAGTAGCTAATTAGCTACTAGGATAGCTAATTAGCTGCCAGTAGCTAATTAGCTACTAGGATAGCTTATTAGCTACTTTACACAACTATGGCAGTAGCTACTAGGATAGCTAATTCGCTAGGATAGCTAATTCGCTAGTAGGATAGCTAATTAGTTGCCAGCAGCTAATTAGCTAGTAGGATAGCTAATTAGCTACTAGGATAGCTAATTAGTTGCCAGTAGCTAATTAGCTACTAGGATAGCTAATTAGCTTTTTTACACAACTATGGTACTAGCTAATTAGCTAGTAGGATAGCTAATTAGCTACTAGGATAGCTTATTAGCTACTTTACACAACTATGGCAGTAGCTAATTAGTTACTAGGATAGCTAATTAGTTGCCAGTGGCTAATTAGCTAGTAGGATAGCTAATTAGCTTTTTTACACAACTATAGTACTAGCTAATTAGCTAGTACCATAGCTAATTACCTACTAGGATAGCTAATTAGCTAGTAGGATAGCTTATTAGCTACTTTACACAACTATAGTAGTAGCTAGGATAGCTAATTAGCTACTATGGTAGCTAATTAGCTACTTTACTCAACTATGGTAGTAGCTAGGATAGCTAATTAGCTACTTTACTCAACTATGGTAGTAGCTAGGATAGCTAATTAGCTACTTTACTAACTATGGTAGTAGCTAGGATAGCTAATTAGCTACTTTACTAACTATGGTGGTAGCTAGGATAGCTAATTAGCTACAATGAAAGCTAATTAGCTACTTTCTCAACTATGTAGTAGCTAGGATAGCTTATTAGCTACTAGGACAGCTAATTAGCTGCTAGTAGCTAATTAGCTACTAGGATAGCTAATTAGCTGCCAGTAGCTAATTAGCTACTAGGATAGCTTATTAGCTACTTTACACAACTATGTCAGTAGCTAATTAGCTACTATGATAGCTAATTAGCTAGTAGGATAGCTAATTAGTTGCCAGTAGCTAATTAGCTACTAGGATAGCTAATTCGCTAGTAGGATAGCTAATTAGTTGCGAGTAGCTAATTAGCTAGTAGGATAGCTAATTAGCTTTTTTACACAACTATGGTACTAGCTAATTAGCTAGTACCATAGCTAATTAGCTACTAGGATAGCTTATTAGCTACTTTACACAACTATGGCAGTAGCTAATTAGTTACTAGGATAGCTAATTAGTTGCCAGTGGCTAATTAGCTAGTAGGATAGCTATTTAGCTTTTTTACACAACTATGGTACTAGCTAATTAGCTAGTACCATAGCTAATTAGCTACTAGGATAGCTAATTAGCTAGTAGCTCATTAGCTGCCAGTAGCTAATTAGCTAGTAGGATAGCTAATTAGAAAAGACTAAGCTTATTAGCTACAATATGGTATACCTGTTAGTTTTCTCCACTCATTTGGTAGAGTTGTACTGCAATCTCCCAAACAGAATGCAACAATTCGACAGGCATGTTGAAAACAAAGCAGATGGTATGTGTGGTTGCATGGTTGTAGGTGAACCAACAAAGACGCAGTTTTGTCCTCCACACCTAACCCTCAAGCGATGCAACGTGCTTGAACTGTCAATAAATCATTTTCTGGTTCTACTTCATTTGGTAAGGGAGCAAGAATGTTCAGGTCCAAATCCTGTCTGGTCCTTACCATTCCCTCCACAAAATGTAGCTTCTTCTTAAGGCAGCTAACTACCTGTTCTTGATGAATGTATTTTTCCTTCAACGCAACAGAGAAAGTTACCGATTAATTATTCTTGTTGTTGAAAGATACACCAACTTTGCTCAGGAATCGTTAACTTACTTGAAGCTTATCCAAATTGTAATCTGCAACAGTATTTACACCTAGAAGGTCCAGGTTCATTGAAAGAACCTGGATCTCTATTTGTAGTTCTATTTTACGTTGGGGATCCAGTGGCCCCTCTAATTCAAGCTCCTGTTGCGCAACCTATTCCAGATAATGCTTGATTAGCACATTTTACCCGTTATTTATAACACAATCACATACCAGCAAAACAATAGTTACCTGAATCTTATTTCTAATTGTTGTAACAGCAGAAGTAACTTTGCTCTCCATTGCAGAAGCCATTGTGGCTTTCTCTAAATCAGTCTTAAAAAATGCCAATGTCTCACAGGCTTCATGGACATTTTTTAGCATATAGCTAACCAATGTCTCACCTGTATCATCGACATTGGCTTTCCTTGGGTGTCGGTGTGGTGTATGCCCCCGGTCTTGCTGGGAGTCGGCAGTTGCATCAACAGCTGCCATGCTCCAAAATCTGTCTATTTTTTGTGCCAAGGTCCCCATCTTTTGACATCTTTTTACCGATGCCTCACCATAGACTGCCCAAGCTACCCTATACATTTCAGGGTCTCTAGATTCCTTCGTTGTTTTGCAGTACTCATATGCAAATGCTCTAGCAAATGAAACTGACAACTCATTGTTGACTGGGATCTCCTGATGAACTTTCTGGTGCAGTCTCATGCAGTCATCGTACAAGTCGGCTCGTACATGCTTCAGCTTGACCTTGCCTTTGACTCTAGGCACTGTATATATTGTCATCCAGTCTATATCACTGATCAATTTATCACTTAGGACAACAGGGTCAACACCCTCGAGTGACAGACCATAGGTGTTGTGGAAGTCCTCCTTTGTCTCGCAAAATTTTGCGAAGTTTAGCACTCTCGTATACGGAGGAATGAGCCATCTGAAATATCATTTCAGAAATCAGAAATAGTGCAAAATCAGAATATGTGAGAATCAAAAACCCCAATCAACAACAACAAAAATGGTGCAAAATCTTTAACTTACCAAATCAGAAACCCTAATCATAATTTGTATTCAGAAATTTGAAATCAGAAACCCTAATCAAAATCTGTAATCAGAAGTTTGAAATCAGAAACCCTAATCAAAATCTGTAATCAGAAGTTTGTAACCAGAAACCTTATTCAGAAATTCTAATCAGAAATTTATAATCAAAAACCCTAATCAGAAATTTCAATCAAAAACCCTAATCAAAAATTTCAATCACAAACCCTAATCAGAAATCCTAAGCAGAAATTTATAAACAAAAACCCTATTCAGAAATTCTAATTTGTAATCAAAATTTGTAACCAGAAACCCTATTTAGAAATTCTAATCAGAAATTTATAATCAAAAACCCTAATCAGAAATTTCAATCACAAACCCTAATCAGAAATTTCAATCACAAACCCTAATCAGAAATTTCAATCACAAACCCTAATCAGAAATTCTAATAAGAAATTTATAAACAAAAACCCTAATCAGAAATTTCAATCAGAAACCCCAATCATCACTAAAGACAGGATTAAACACAAAAAAAGTAATATAAACACACCTATTGCTACTCCCCGATTTGCGAGACATCCTTGTATGGGACTCCAAGGACTTCGCCCTATTCGATTTTGGGGAAATATGAATCGGCACCAAAGTTCAGACAGTAGTCAAAAAGAAAAAACAAATGTTTGGGGTTTCTGTAACTGAAACATACCTGGACGATGATCGAGCGGGTTCTGTGTTGTAGCTCTCAATCTGCAATGTCGATTTTTTGCTGTTGCGGGAACTACGTCTGCGTTCGTGCTCTGAGTACTCCATCTGCGTTCAAAATCAGACTTAGGCTAAACAGGAAATTGATGACATTGAAGTCGACCTTAGATGATGGTGATATTCCCCAAGTTCCACTACGTCTGAAACAGAAGTTCAAATATTTGAGTTTTTTCATAAATTAGTTTTTCAAATATTTGATTTTCCCACAAAAAAGACTAGCTAAACAAATAGCTAATTAGCTATGGCCATTTTAGTAGCTAATTAGCTATAATAGTGTTTCCACTCGCATGCTTTTACCCTTTTCCCCTAGTTTGGGGGTTTTCCACGTAAACCTCCTGTGTATCTTTCTCTTCTCCTTGTCGTGTTTTATTTCCCGTTTTCTGTGTATGAAAAGAATCTCGGTTGTGGCCGAGCGCTGGACATAAGGAACGTCCAGATCCTGTCACTAAGGTCAAGACGGTGGTAGAATGGCAGACTCTGTGCTCGGTGCGGGATGTGCAATGCTTTTTTTTAGGCTTTGCCAATTTTTACTGGAAGTTTATAAAAGATTACTCAAAGCTCGTTCTGCCTCTCACACAACTTACCAGGAAGGGACAATCGTTCATTTGGTCTGAAGAAGCAGATATGGCTTTTGAGAGTCTTAAAAAGGCTTTTACATCGGCTCCAATTCTAGCTCATGTCGATTCGGAAAACCCATTCATTATTGAAGCTGATGCATCGGATTTCGCATTGGGGAGCATTCTGTCGCAATGGGGTAATGATGAGAAGCTACATCCTGTGGCTTTTCACTCACGCAAGTTTGACGCCGCCGAAATCAACTACGAAATTCATGATAAGGAGCTATTGGCAATAGTGGACTCATTTATGCAATGGAGGCATTTTTTAGAGGGATCCTCTCATCAAGTCACCGTATTCAGTGACCATAAAAACCTTGCCTACTTTTAGGATGCTCGTGGGCTAAATCGATGTCGAGCTCGGTGGGCCCACTTCCTCACGCATTTCAACTTCAAAATTACATATCGTCCGGGGAAGCACCAAGGGAAGGCAGATGCATTATCACGACATTCGTATCTAACACTGCGTCCCGGCAAGCCAGCTTTCGATAATCAAAAGCAACTAATCTTGGGACCGGCACGACTGCAAGCAACACAGGTTTTTGGCCTGCGCATGGATTCCCACGTTATCAATATCATACGTGCGGACCTGAAGACAGATGCTTTCACCCAAGCTATACTAGCACAAATTGATCCCTCTCGAGCATCATGTTCACAATCACAACCACTAGGTACAGACTATCGGCAATTCAAATACCATGATGGATTACTCTTCTTTAAAGAACTTTTGTATGTTCCTAATGGTTCTTGCCGCCTTCGAGTAGTACAAAACTATCATGACACATATATAGCTCGGCATTTTGGTAATACTAAAACAGTAGATTTAGTACAACGATCATTCTGGTGGCCCCGTATGCGACAATTTGTCGAAGATTTTGTTCGGACTTGTGATACATGTTGTAGAGCGAAAAGGCCAAGGCATCATCCATATGGTTTATTAGAACCATTACCAATTCCAAACAAGCCGTGGCAATCCATTGCTCTAGACTTCATCATAGATCTTCCAGTCTCTAAGGGGTTCAATGCGATTCTAACAGTGGTAGATCGATATATGAAGATGGCTTATTTCTTGCCATGTACTAAGGAAATCTCCAGTGAAGACACCGCCGAAATTGTCATGCGTGAAGTATGTCGACATCATGGACTTCCCGATAGTATCGTCAGCGACCGTGGACCCCAGTTCGTGTCAAAATTCTGGAAGCACCTTTTTAAAATGCTCAAGGTCACTTGTAACCTCTCCTCCGGCTACCACCCACAAACCGACGGCCAAGCCGAACGAACAAATCAAACGCTAGAGTAGTATTTGCGGTGCTTTCTCAGCTATCATCAGGATAACTGGGCAGAAATTCTCCACTTCGCCGAATTTGCCTATAATAACTCTATCCACGCATCGACTAAAGTTACGCCCTTTTATGCTTATATGGGACGTCACCCTCGGTGGAATGTACTTGAAACCCCAGAGGTGTCCACAAATCCTTGCGCGGAGGATTGTTTGAAGCAGTTACGCAAGATACAAGCAGATTTATCAACTCATCTCCAGCAAGCTCAACAAACACACAAGGTCTACGTGGATCATCATCGACTTCCATCTAGTTTTAACATTGGAGATCGGGTGTGGCTGCTGCGACGACATATCAAGGCTACTCGCCCATGTGAGAAGTTGGATTATCGGCCATTAGGTCCCTTTCGTATTATCGAAAAGATTAATGATGTCGCTTTTCGTCTCGATCTACCTCCTCAACTTCGGATACATCCGGTGTTTCATAGTTCTCTCCTTAAACCCTATCACGAGAGCACCATCCCAGGACGTATTATACAACCTCCACCCCCGATCAAGCTTGAAGATGGACCAGAGTACGAGGTTGCCACCATCCTTGATTCCAAGATTGTTCGCAACAAGCTCTACTATCTAGTCGATTGGCTAGGCTATAGTCCCAGCGAACGTACTTGGGAACCAATCGAGAATGTGACCAATGCTCGTGCGCTTCTTGAAGACTTCCATCGTCAATATCCACACAAACCGAGTCCTCCATCCAAAACGACTCGTGACACTCGTCGTTTTAAAGGGGGGATATTGTCATGATATGGCAAGACTTGAACCCATGACCTTAGGTTATATGAGTCAAGCTCTTGACCATTATATCATCTATTGTAATACGTAGGATATTATTTTCATTTACATTTTATTATAGGAAATTAATGTATATTCCAGATTTCTCTGGAACATTCTAGAAACTTCAGGATTACTCTTGAGAACACTATAAAAGAGGGCACTAGGCATTATGTTGAACCAAATTGGTTCAACGCCAATCTTTAGCCTCATAACCCTTTTGTACTTACTCTTCTTATAATATATAATCTATTATCATCATCTCTCTCTCTCTCGCACTCGTCCTCGCTATCTCTCTCTCTCTCCTCTCCTCTCTTCCTCTCTTGGGAGTCTTACGTAGTCCCATCCTCTTAGTACTAATGGTACCTCCCTTCTCTAGTACTAATCCTCTCTCTGTTTAGTACTATTCCTGACAGGTTCATTGTTCTCCATATGTGCAAAAACCCAACTGAATGAAGATAGATTTACTCCTGTTAGAGACATCCACACTAAACTGATACACCTCCAAACCATCCTTGCCATCAGGCATGAAATAAATCGATGCCTACTATTTCCAATTCCATTGAACAAAAGAAACACAATCCTTTAGTAATGTTTCTTTTGTTTAATCAATCCCCTAATGGTAAAGCTCCAACCGATTACCGATTAGGAACACGGTCTACGGTCAATCCTTCGACCTAGACCTCAAAGTGATTGTGTTGCAACGAATGGTATCATCGTAGCGTAATACTTAGTGGGATACCTCCCGTATCCTAGTAGTGTATAAGAGAGACGGCTACAACCGAACTCTTTAGACAGTGGACTAGCAACCACACTGTTACGCACGCCTACGCTCTTACGACTGCGCTATGCCACCAAGAATCACAGACACACAGTAGATTAACCACAGATACGCACAGGGATCAAAGAAGATAGAACTCTATTAAGATACGCCTTTTACATTCCAAAATTACACGCTACCTCTATCAGAGGATTTCTGCCCTTTATATACATAGGGTCTTTTTAGCTGTTCACGCTTACCGCGTGAACCGTTAACATGCGTTACAATTTTACTATATTATATTCCTGCGCTCCTGTCCGTCGGTTACTATTCCGGCGGAGAACACAACCATAACTCTCCAAATAAATACCTTGGCTCATAGCATCAATCGAGAACACCAACTTGCCTTGATCACATGAAACCACCAAGTAATGGGCTTATGAAAACCCCATATCTTTATAACCCTTTCTTCCAACCACTTATGTTTGTCAATCAACTTGTGATAAGCAACATTCATTGAGATCATAGTCAATTTCTTATTTCCAACAAACCTCCAATCAAGCTCTTGAGATCGCCCATCTAAATTTGGAATTGGCTCATGCGAAGATAGTATTTGTTGCAACTTATCCCAAATAAAGTTATAACCTTTTGGAATACGAAATGTTGATCTTATTGTTCGAAAAGCCATTACTCTTGTTTGTGAAACCAACATAGCATCCTTAACTGTTACCAAACCCAATCTAGCCATCCGATTAAATTGAAGGTTAAGAATTTGTTTACCTTCCCACCTCAACAACCTTGATGTTGCCAAAACCTCTATTTGTAATGAATTGGCACATCCCATGTCTTGTGGGGGATGCCATTCCACAAAATCCAACATACTTTGCCAAGATGTCAACAAATGATTAACTATCATAGACCCTCTACATTTGACATCCCTGTCAGAATTAATTACATTCCACCAATTCGCTTCAACCTTCATGTTTCCAAGCTTTATTCCGTTCTTCTCTATAAAGTATGCCACCATTTCTGTCCAAGGTTGTACACCTTCAAACATGAATCGAATGAAAGTAAATCGATGAGCCACCATATGCTCATATAGATTCAATATTGATAACCAATCCACATTATCATAGGCTTTCTCGATATCCAATTGTAACAACACTAATTCTTGTTTAGCCTCCTTTGCATAGCTAATTGCCATTTGAACATTTAAAATATGATGTAAAATGTCTCTTTTTGCTAAAAACCCATATTGATCATTATGAATAATAGAAGGTAAAACCTTATGCAACCTATTGGCCATCACTTTTGCAAAAATCTTGTACATTCCCCCCATCAATGAAATAGGCCTCCATTGTCTCTCTCTCTAACTCTCTCTCTATCATACACACACACACACACAAAATCATACCCAATTCTCTTTCACTACACAGAATCATACCCAATTCTCTTTCACTACACAGAATCATACCCAATTCTTTACATGTTTTAATATGGTGCATTCAAAGTTTGTAATGGCCCAATAGTTTTGAAACATCTTGAATCAAGAAATGTTTGTTAAAAGTTTTAAATAATTTAGCACCATAGCGCATTGAAAGTTTACGATGAGCCAATAGTTTTGTGACATTTTGAATCATGAAGTGTTTATTAAAACATTTTAGCTAATTTGGCACTAGCTCCTAGGTTGCAAAGCACAATGTGTACAATGTACTATCATTTTAACAATCAAATTGATACATAAGATATTTGAGAGGATCTTAAAAAGATTACTTTAAATATCTAACATTATTGACTATTTGAATACAGGCATTCATTTGTTTTTTACACACTCTTTATTACTTGCTCTAACTCACTGAATATGCATGCTTCGATGAGTTTTACGTAGCAATGAGCACGGTTTCGGCTCAAACCGAACCGAACCATTAAGCCATGGTTTAACGGTTTATTGGTTCCAAAACTTTTAATGGTTTGGTTTGGTTTGGATTTTCGATAAACAGTTCGGTTTGGTTCTAAAACTCAAGTTTATAAGTTTGGTTTAAAGTTTTATAGGTTTTTGGTTAACATTTTTTTTACCTTAATAGTTTATTTATTTAATGGTTTTTTATTGATTTAATTCATTTAACTTAAATGTTTATTTTATTTAATGGTTCAATTAAAGTTTCTTTTATTGATTTAATAAATTTAACTTAAATGCTTATTTAATTTAATGTATTTTTGTTTATTTAGATGTTTAATTAGTTTGACTTAAGTGGTTAGGTTTAAATTTTTTATTAAACGGTTCAGTTTGGTTTCAACTTTTCCCTAAACGGTTTGGTTTAAATACTGCGAGTTCATAAATGGTTTGGTTTTGTTTTGTTTTAAATAAACGGTTCGGTTCAGTTTCTTTGCCTTGAAATAGAACCAAATCGTGCCCATTGCTAGTTTTACGCATATTATCTCTATGAACACATATACAATTGTAACGAGTCTTTTTATTAAAGTTTCTTATTGATCTTATGAATTCAACTAACGCCACATTGTCATTTAGCATGTGGTCTTCCACTACATGATACATGTGTAGAAAACATGTGTGGTTGCCATATGATTACGTCCTCATATCATATAGCTCATAACATGATGAGCAGTGTGCATAACGGGGTGAAAGCATGTGAATGGAAACACTATTATAACTAATATGTAGCTAAAATGACCACAACTAAGTAGTTTTTTATAGCTAATTTTTAGTGGGAAAATCTTAAAGATACATATCATTTATTATGGGGATGGAAATATTACCATATATGGTCCACATTTAAGCTAGTCTTTATTTGAGATTACATTCTAATAAATTATCACTAAAATTGCCAAAATATGCAAATTACATGCAGCTTGTTGCATAGCTAATTAGTTATGTCAAGGACACAACTAATTGTTCCCATTCCCAAGCTTTCACCCAACACTCTCTTTGTGGAGGGAGAATTCCACTTCGTAGAAAAGAACCACATTAGATGCATTCAAAGTAACTCCTAATATTCGCATACGCCCAATCTAGTAGACATATATGAATGTTTACAGTATAGGTTCGCATACAATAAGCGATATTAGTTTTCCTTCTTTTTTTATGGTCTTGACCTTTGTCTATAAAAATGTTGTTGATTTTTTATTTTTCATATTTTTTTAAAAACAAATAGAATAATAAATATAAATATAGACGAATGGATTTCAATCATAGTTGGAGCCAGTTCACGTATGAGTATGATAGGAATATTCACGTATGAGTATGGCATGAATGGGAAGTATGGCTAAAACAATGGATGTATTAATTAATGGTCAATATACTCTTTGAGACAATAAATGTACTTCACCTATGATAGAGATCTTCATGTTGATCAAGATTAGGTTATGGTGACGCGATTGAGAATATGCAAGAGAAGTTGATGTAGACCAAGTATCTCCCATGAAATGTCATCCAACGATGAAGAGTCAAAAGAGAATCTATTGGAGAACCAATGGAAGATTATTTATGTCATTGATTCGAGAGACTATCTCAATCATTGTGGGGCGAGCATCACAATGAACCACACAAGACAATGCGATTTTGAGGAGTTGTGTCATCTCTAGTTTGATATGGTTGAAGTTTTCCTCAGATCTCAAGGCCTTCGAATCAAAAACCTCAGCCACCCATCGTTCTTCATCGATGGACTCAACCCATTGTGGGAGGAGTGTGTGACCACGACTAATCGTAGCATCGACCTTATCACTAGGGGGGGTGATAGTTGTTGTAACTTTGGAGGATTTTCCGGTGATAAGCTCTAGTAGGAGAATGCCAAAGCTATAGACATCAGTGGAGGGATTGGCGGCCTCAGGATGGAAACCCATCGAAAGTAGCTCAGGTGCGAGATATGTTGTCATGCTGGATTTAGCGTTGGGATAAAAGAGCGCGATTTGTGCCAACCCGTAGTCAGCGAGGTGTGGCTCCCATTGTTTGTCCATCAACACATTCGATGACTTCAAGTTGCCATGGACAATGTTGTGCTCGTGTAGGTATAACAATGCCTCTGCCATAGCCAATGCCACTCTTAGCCTCTTCTCCCATTCCATGGAACCATCCCCTGATCCTGAAAGACCAATATTAATATATAACACTGCTAATATATCATTCTAATTTCTATATATAATGCAATATTTTAATTCCCTTTTCTCATTTCTCTATGTATATTTTAAGAATACATGACGTCCCTAGTGAAATATGTTACAAATGAAAACAATAAGCTAGGAAATGTTCCACGGTGCTGAGTGAATGTGTACTTACACATGAAAATATCAAATTGCTCTTAACATTTCCCACCCTTAGGAACGCACACTCTTGCTCTCACTCTTCAACACCATATGCACCCATATATTAATCTTGCAAGACACCAATCACAATTGAGCAAATAATGATAGGTGAAGGAAAAATCTAATTGAAAACATTTATGTGCGGAAGCTTAACAGAATACAACTGGCTCAACCGAACAACAACAGAGAAAATACAGAGAACCAATGGAGAACTCGGAAGAGACAAAGACAACGACAAAGAGTGGAAGACTAAAAAACTCATCTGATCCAGCTCTCGGCTTATGTAGCCAATGGAGCCCATCTTGAGCTTACTTCTCAACACTCCCCCTCAATCTCAACTTGAGGTTCCTTTTGCTCTACCGGTTCCTTGCCTCGGCTCCTCTTGCCAGCTTGTCTCCTCGCACGCGCTCCTCGACAACACATCCAATCCCACGCTCTTCGACCTCCTCGGTCGGAGCTTGTCTACTCTTTAGGTTTTCCTTAGCTCGCTCATTGTCTTGGCAGTGGCCCAACTTGACCCATCTATTCCTTCATTTCGGTGTCGACTTTGGTTGCTCTCTCATTTGCCTGGTCTTCATATGATTTGGCTCTCTCGAATCAAATTCCTTGACCGAATCGGTTGTCTCCGATTCGTTCCCGCTCTTGTCCAAATTGGTTGTCTCCAATTCGTCATCCTTCTTCAGGCCCTTGACCACATTGGACCATGTCTTGGTCCTAGCCTTTTTCTTTCAATCAGCTCTGTCCTTCTTGACTCTACCGCCTTTCCCACTTCCTCCGGCTCTACCGGATGTTTCAACTTCCTCAATCGATTCAGCTTCTTCTTGGGCTATCCTCTTGCCATCGATCAGTTCTCTCGGTTCTTTCTTCGGCTCATCATCTGCTCAGTGTGGCAAGTCGAGGTATTGGATGCCAAGCGTCTCCGAGAAGTGTTGTAACTTGTCCGTCCCAAGGGCCTTGGTGAAAATGTCGGCAACCTACCGATCGATTCGAACATACCAAAGTTCGACTTCACCACTCAGGACTCGCTCGTGCACAAAGTGATAATGCACTTCTATTTGCTTAGTATGAGCATGGAATACTGGGTTCTTGGCCAACTGCATGCTACTGATATTGTTGTAATAGATCAGAATCAGAGTGGGAACTTTGATCCGTAAGTCGTACAACAACCGTCGGAGCCATATAGCCTCGCAAGTTGCGACGATGGCGCCTCTATACTCAGCTTCGGTGCTAGACAAGGCCATTGTCAACTGCTTCTTGCTGCTCCACGTTACAACCGCGCTCCCAAGAGAGAACATGAAACCTGATGCCAAGCGTCGATCTGTAGCGTCTCCAGCCCAGTCGGCATCAATATAGCTGACTAGTTGTTCGGCTATGCCGTTGTCGTGAAGGATTCCGGCCATAGACAGAAACAAAGTCGGATACGCGTGAACGGGCATGTGCGTGGATGCACACAAAAATTAAGCCTTTATGTACAAACATATGTAAATAGAATAGATTCACTAGAAAGTACGAGGGAGTAGGATTTATGGGTACTTTAAAGACCCACATAGATAGAGAGGATACGGGGAATCTCTAACAGTAATCACGATGTAACGGTCTCCCCTTGTCCTATAAAAGGGGAGGTTTGAGATTGTTTCGAGGACAGAAGTTTTTGGGGGGACAAGGTGTTGTCGGACCAAGCTCTGCATGCTTCCTTCCTATTCTCCGTTTTCCAAATTTCCTTGTCGTTGTGCTGCGAGGCCTCCGTTTCACACTAGTAGCTTGTGTGCTCCCAATCAGAGGCTCACTAGTGTCTATGTGTTTTTTATATTGAGCTCGAAGCTCTTTTTCCAGCCACGACCAGTTGTAATCTTTTCATGTTTCCTCTGTTAATTGATTAGTTCGTTGAGTCTCTCTATGTGCTTTGGGTTTCCCGTGTTCTTGCCTTTGATCTATTTCTGTCACGTTGTATATCTGAGTGAGTTAGAGCTCATCACTGCCAACCAAAATCTAGTTTGGGGCCATACGGGTCCCCGAGTCCGTGTGCTCATCACCGTCTGGCATCCAGGAACCAATCCGGACCAAACACGTGACCGCTAACCGATCTGACGAAGATATCAGAACCCAGATCCGGACAACCTTCCTACCCTCACTGGCTCCTTGGTCCAACACCCCCATGGTCCCACCCTGTTTCAACATATCCACGCAGAATTCCGCGATACCGTGTCGGTACAGTAGTCCTTGATTCTTCGTGCCGCTCACATATCGCAATATTCGATGTGCGCACTAAAGATGCTCGACAGTCAGTCTCTACATGAGCTGACTTACCATGCTAACCGGATAGCTAAGATTGGATCGGGTGAAAGTTAAATATATTAGGCTTCCGACAATTTGTCGGAATCGTTTCTCATCGCAAGTTGCTCCCCGGTCAGAACGAATCTTCAGGGTTCTGTCGAGAGGAGTAGAGATAGATCGACAATCCGTCATGCCAAGTTTGTACAGCATATTGAAGACATAATGTCATTGAGTGAGCAATATGTCATCGGGGGTGTGGATCACTTCGATCCTGAGGAAGTAATGAAGGTCCCCTAAATCCTTCATTACAAATGCTTCTGACAACTGAGACCTGACTTGGCTGATTTCAACAAGGTCGGGGCCAATGATGACTAGGTCATCCACGGATAACGATATACACACCGGACCCTTCGAACATTTCCGGATGAACAGGGACGAGTCGGACTTCGAGACTACAAACCCCACCTTACACAACCAGTGCGTGATTTTCCAGTTCCAAGCACGGGGGGCTTGCTTCAGGCCATAAAGTGACTTCTGTAGTCGGCATATTGTCAATTTGTTCATCTTCGACTGAAAACCAAGGGGTTGGACCATAAATACCTATTCTCCAAGGTCGCCTTGAAGAAACTCGTTTTTTATGTCCATCTTATGAAGATGCCACCCCCTTGCCACTACGACCGCCAGCACCACACAGACTGTTGTCATCTTTGCTACTTGTAGTCGATGTCATAGGTCTATGTGTATCCTTTCGCCACCAATTGGGCCTTGTACTGGTTGACTGAACCGTCGGCGTTGTACTTTATTTGGTACACCCATTTGCATCCGATTGGTTTGTATTGTCGGGGAGGGTCAACCAAGTCTCGTGCCTCATTGGAATCAAATGCCCGCATTTCTTCCTCCATGGCCGATCGCCATTTGGCATCCTGCGATGCCTCTGCATACCTCTCCGGCTCGTGGACTTCTGTCACTTTCTTCATGTACACATAGTGATGCGTCATGTATTCGTTGTACCTGTTGGGAACTCGACGTTCCTTATGTCCGACACTCGGCCACAACCGAGATTCTTTACATACACAGAAAAACAGGTAATGAAACGCAACACAAAAGAGGAGAAATGGTACACAGGAGGTATACGTGGAAAACCCCAAAATAGGGGAAAAACCACGGCAGCCCACAAGCTGCAAACTGTCACTATGTAGAAATATACAACAGTGAGATCACTGGGGCAACGACCTCGTGCTCACAGATCTTCGCCACAGGCGGCGGTTACAACAGAGGCTACGACCTCATCTCTCTCTCTCTCTCTCTCTCTCTGTACAGTTACGCGCTCTGATTTCTTCTTGCACCAACAAGAAAGAATAAGAACAAGAAAACAACAACAACTCTACGCAAAGTTTGCCCTAAGTCATATTTATACTAATATGACTCTTCGGCTATTTACAAACGTAGCCTCGATGGGCTCTATCCGACTCTCTGCAGTCGGGTACTCCTCATCCGGTTCATACCGGGCCTACACCATCCGACTCTCCGAAGTCGGGTTCTCCTCATCCGGTTCATACCGTTTCGGCCTTGGCTTGTCGGCCTCGGCCGAGTTTGTTCGTCGGCACTGTTCTTCTCCCTTCCCATCCGGAGGGACCTGTCTACCAACAGTACCCCTATCAGATCACCAAGTTCTTGTGGCTAGTTGATCGGCATAACTTCTCATTAGCCAATTTCAGGGCCCTCTTGGTCGCAATTGACCTCAACTCTTGATGTTAGTCTTCGCTCCGGTTGGTGTTGGATTCTCTCTGATTCCGTGCACCTTTGTTTGTGTCATACTCCGGCATCTTCATCTTCCCCTTCTCTTTACGTGTATATCTTCCTTGCGTGGGGAGTGCACGACCGAGCCTTCACTATTTGCCGGCCCTTCATTCGACTAGTCATCCCAACTCAACTCCTCATTCAGCCCACTCAGCCGGAATGAAATCGAACTCTCTTCTAGAGTGCTGATATCTTCTTCTTCTTCTCAAATCATGTCGGCCTCAATAACCTCATCCTCAATAATTGGAATGGAGTCGGGGGTTGGAAGGGAATACCAGGACGCTGACTCATCGAACACGACATCTTGACTTGCTCATACTTGCTTGATTTGAGGGTTGTAGCACTTATGCCCCTTCTGTTCATGTGAGTAGCCAACTATGATACATTTCTCCGACTTGGCATCCAGATTCTTCTACTTCTCATCTGGTACATGCACATATGCAATGCTACCGAATACCTTTAGGTGTTTTAAGTTCGGCTTGCGCCCGAAATACAGTTCATGAGCTGACACCTTCTCTCCGGTTGTCCAAATCTGATTCTGGATATATACAACAATCCAAACAACTTCAACCTAGTTTGGGCACACTCTTCTCTTCCAACATAGCCTGTGCCGCTTCCTTCCACAATTGACCGGTTCTTCCTTTCGGCTACGTAATTATGCTCTGGCGTATATCTACAACTGAATTCGCGCCGAATTCCCATCTATTGCAAATAACTGTGACGAGCCGGAAAAGTATTCTTTTCCGCCATTCGACCGAAGACACTTGATTTTTTGTTATGTTTCTCTTTCGACAAGATTCTGCAAGTTCCGGAAACATGAGAAGACATCACTCTTCTTCTCTATCAGGTAAGATCCATGTGTGTCGGCTATAGTCGTCGATGAAGGAGACGAAGTATCGAATCCCGTCTAAGATCACATTCTGTGCTAGTCCCCACACATCCGAATGTATTAAGTCGAGCTTGTTGCGACTCCGATTACGCTCGTTGGGGGATGGAAGTCGGTGTTGCTTCCCTAGCTGGCAGACTTCACAAACTTGGGCCTTCCGGTCACTGAACTTTGGCAAACTAAACACGACTTGTTTCGTTTGCATCTCCTAAAGTCGATCCGCTTATGCCACAAGTCGATATCTTATTCAACTTTTTTCCTTTGGCAAACATTGTGGTGCCGACATCGTTTGTGTCGAGGATAAACATCCTCCCTTCCCGGCACCCTTGCGCGATGATTTAGCCTTCTTCTTTGATGAAGCATCCGAGGTCTGTGAACCGGACCTGCATCCCTTGGTCAACAATTTGTTTGACCGACACCAAGTTCTTGGTGATTGTCGTTGGAACATGTTGGACGTGCATTAGTCTCCCCTTTTGTCCGACATGGCTCAAGGGGACATCACTAACATCCTCGATTGGATGTGAGGTGTCGTCACTGGTTCGACAACCCCCGGTTATTCCGGTTTCTCCAAATATGAGAACTACTCTTCGTGGCTCATCATGTGGTTTGACGCTCTCGAATCGACATACCACACCTCGTTCAGTTTCGAGGTGCTCAGCTTCATCGAGTTGGCCCTGTGCTTCATCACAAAGGTTGGGCCCTTTCCGGCTTGCTTTGAGCCTTCCGCATAGTGCAATCTTTGCCGATTTCCTTGTTCAGCTCTACTCGATCCAGATTTATCCAAATCAGCCTTGAACTCTTCCAACACTCGCTTTCTTTGTGGCCTTTCTTGACAGAATACTGGCATTCCGTCTCGGCCTTCGCTTGCTGGTTTCCGGTGCCTGCCCTGACTCCCCTTGCTTGTGGAAGGTCCGGAAATGTTGTCGGCATGCCTATTATGCCTCTAATTCTGCTCTTGTCGGCCGCCACTATTGTGTGCCAATCCACCTCGTCCTCCATGACCGTGGGGTCAATCCGCCTCCGTGTACAACACTCAGTTGTTTGATTGTGTGCTCCTTGACACACCCGCATGGTTCTCTTCGACCATAAGCATTGATTGCAGTTTAAAAAAATGACAATGGTTCCTCCCTTGTGCAAATAGTTGTTCGGATCGGCCCATACCTTTGAGCTAGACCACCGAGACAATTTTGCACCATTTCGTCCTCATCCACCGTCACCACCGTCACATTAATCGACCCCAAGCTGTCACATATTTCTTTGATTTTGGTGGTGTAGTCGGTCACCGTCATATCCCTCTGTCGGATATTGTTGAGCTCTTGATGGAGTTGCAACTTTCGACCCGTGGTACTCACGGAGAAAAACTTCATTAGATTTTCCCATGCCTCCTTCGGCGTCTTTGCATCTCGAATGTAGCCTAGCATCTAGTCATGCACAAAGGATGCAAGGCAATACAAGACTCTACTTGCTGCTTGCTCCCACACTGGAAAATCCTTGTGTGTCGATTCTGGCGCTACTTCGTTTTCTTCATGGATGTAACTCCAGTAACCCTACCCAAGCAAGTATTGGTGCATCTTGTACTCCCAAGATGTGTAGTTGCTTTTGTCCAACTTCTCTATCAGAAAAGCACCACCCATTCCACTATCCATTTTCTTCTTGTCTAAACTCGTCCGGGGATTAGGGTTTGTCTGAGTTTAATGCTTGTCGTAGCAGAGGATTCTCAACCCTTGCGCTCGGATACCATGAAAAGATTTATGTGCGGAAGCGTAACAGAATACAACCGGCTCAACCGAGCAACAACAGAGAAAATACATAGAATCAATGGAGAACTCGGAACACACAGAGAGAGAGAGAGAGAGAGAGAGAGAGAGAGAGAGAGCAGAAGACTAAAAAACTCAGATTCAACCTCCCTGTACAAACAAATGTGTTGAGAGAGCACTTTTATACAAGTCCTTAAAGGACGGTCAGAAGT
The DNA here is from genome assembly GCF_043228905.1 of Azolla caroliniana. Lineage (NCBI taxonomy): Eukaryota > Viridiplantae > Streptophyta > Polypodiopsida > Salviniales > Salviniaceae > Azolla > Azolla caroliniana. The sequence goes on from NW_028230660.1 coordinate 24,166, forward strand.
ACTGACAAGTACTTCAATGCTCATAACTAAGCTACTGACATTAACTCCTAAAAATATAACTGCCTACTAAACTAGGAGTGTAGGCCTCAAAGCTTACTGGCTCCCCGCGGATCCGGCTCTCCAATCCGGCCCATGTTGAGCTTGCTTCTCGGCACTAATCAATAGAGACCCAAGGTAACAATAGGAACATAAACGCAAGGAAAACTAACAACAAAGCCCACGATCATCGATGAACACTCATTTGACATCTTAACCTTAATGTGTATGTACATGTCAATGAGATCATGTCATGCAAAATGCCATGGTCAGTCTCTAAAAGGAGAGGTTTGCGACTTTAAGTCAAAGTGGATGATATGACGTCAAGGCAAATAATATGAAATTAGAAATAAGAGACCTAAAGAATGTATACATGGAAATATCTTCACAAGTTTATGCAAAACATGTATGTAATAAGAGGGAAGGTCATCATTGAAACCATGCAAGCAAAAAGCAACCCAACTTACGCTAGACAAGGCCAACTGGATAACAAAAGCTTCATATCAAAGTGGATGATATGACGTCAAGGCAAATAATAGGAAATTAGAAATAAAAGACCTAGAGAATGTATACATGGAAATATCTTCACAAGTTTATGCAAAACATGTATGTAATAAGAGGGAAGGTCATCATTGAAACCATGCAAGAAAAAAGCAACCCTACTTACGCTAGACAAGGCCAACTGGATAACAAAAGCTTCGTTTAATAATGATAGTATTGGTATATATTAAACATATGATACATATGAACATAGAGCTACATTTGTAATACTAAAAGGTATGCCAAAAAATGGGGTCGGAACCTTTTAAACATTTCTTCCTTCTTTCAAGGATACACTTTTCCATGTTGAGGATCATTGTATACATTTGTGCATGATAAATGGGTAGGACCCAATTGCCTCGACTATGAATGTGCATACGCAGTATGTTGAGCACCTAGGAAATATTATCATTCTTCATCTACCAATGGGGTATATCCTAAAGCTGCTAATTTTTTCATAAGTACAAAGGATTGTAGCCCCCAACAACAACAAGATGATACAAAGCTTATGTGGATTGATTGGAGATCAAATTAATCAAGATATTTATCATCAATCTACATATTGTTGAGAATTATTACCAAATTACCTATTTTTTGGGTTGGGGAATTTAGGGTTGTTTATAATTAAACCAATACTTTGGTGGGGAATTTTATGCTAAGTCACTCTCTTAGTGAGCCCCCAATGGAGATTTCAAGTTTCTTTAGTTTTATATAAATCCATGGCATTGTTGGATCTAGTAGAACCAATATGTAGATCTATCATCTATACCTCTTCTACAATAAACTAGTATGCACCTTTGTAACCATAAATTTGATGCTCTTCTATGTCTTAAGAAGCCTTTTTGACTCACTAGGAACAAAATTTGTCTTTCTTGATCATCTTTTCATTCAATGGCTGTTTGTTTCAAGATCTACAAGTTGGTTGACTGATCATTGCAATTCTCTAATTAAAAAACATTGCAACTTTATCTTAAACACTTTAGCTAGCTCATACAAGCATGAATATCTATCACATACCACGGTTGGCTATCAACTCTCATCCATTCTCCTTAAACAAAAAATGCACATATTGCCCATGCTAACTTTTTATTAATTTGTCTCACAAAAATTTTCACGTGATTATTGTGTATGGTACTTATCCTAAAAGTTGTTCTTCACTTTGTAAGCTCATTCTTCAACACACATATGTTTTGAGTATGTGTAAACATACACAAACCATATGTTGCTTACGTCTTCAATGTTCATATTCAAGTAAAGTCAAAGGTAAGTTAACTTATTTAATAAACTCATTTTATTTGCAAGGCTAGAGAGTAAGCAGTGGGTATAATCTCAATTACTCTAATAGACAAATGCTCGAAAGGGACATAATGAGTGCTTATAATATTCATAACTTTCATTTCTTGACCGATTCAAGATACTTTTCATTTGCTTTTGACTTTTAAAAAAGAAAGACATTTTTCCATACATACGCAGCCATGTGCAACTACAAGACACTACTATTAGAAGTTTTATTTAAAGAGAATGGCTATGATATGATGTAAGTCACGAAGTAGTCTACATCAATGGGAAGAACAAATGACTTGGTTTAAATGCAAAGTTTTCCTTACTAAGGTCCAATGTGGATTGAGCGAAGATAAGAGACACTTGCAAGCCCTACCTATTCTATACATCATAACAAGAGTGGACTCTTTCCTTACTAAGTTTTCCAAATTTCCATTCGTTCTCTAAAGTGGGTCACCATTAAGCAATTGGCACTACATGCCCAGATGATACACTAAGGGTAGGTGTTTGATTGGTTCTAAAACTCGGGTTTATCAGTTTAAGCGATTTGGTTTAAAGGTACTAGTATTTCATTCGATGGCACCCATAAGAAAAACTTTACTATGTATATATCCGCGTTATTAATTATATATAAGTAATGCATTCTAAAGGATCTCTTGTTTGATTTGTGCAGGGTGTGAAACGAAAGAGAGAGATTGGAAAATGAATGGCACTTAAGCATGCTACCTGTAAATACCAAGTACCTAGTCATTGAGGCAAGTGCAGAGAGGTCAACTCGGTGACTGCAAGAGCAATGCATGAGACCAACGGGACGGACATAGCTCATTGAATAAGGTTGTTCGACCAAGACTAGAAGGCAACATTTAATATTGGCATCTTGGGACATTAGGGAGAATATATACGTGTGTGTGGAAGTGGCATCCAATGTTGGATCTCAAGGCCTTGTGTTTTAGATGGTCAACTAGCTAGTAAAGAAGAAGAAGGAGACATGTGAAGGAATTATTACCATGGAGGAGAGTGGATAGGCTGCCATTGGGCATGTAGTCCATGACTAGGAGGGGTTGGTTATTCTTGCTTATGAAGTATGCGAAGAAGGGTGCCAAGTGCCGGTGCTCAAGCCCGCCGAGTGCCTCGATCTTCCTCCTTATAATCGACTCTTCTTCGCAATCATCATCATTGATGCCAAGACTGTGGATAAGCCCCTTGAGCCGCTTAATGACGACCGTAAGCCCGCTCTCCAACACGGCCTTGTAGGACATGCCGAAGCTACCCTTCCCTAGAAGGACCGCGGATGCCCCCAAAACTTCCATTAGCTTGAATCCCGATCCGCCCCTCCTCATGAACACTAACTCTTTCGACAATGCCACTTCATTGACAATTCTATCATCATCCGCAGCCGATCCTGATCCGCCCACGATGATGTTCACATTGGGCACCTCCCTCTTGCCTAATGTCAACTGCTCCTTCCTCATGGTACTTGGTGATCCACCCCACCATTTATTCATATATGGCATCCAGCGGGCTCGCAATATTATGATGGCCACGATGCCACATACCAGGATGAAGCCTGCGATAGTTATTCCTGCAATCACACCCACACTAAGGGTTTTCGATCGATTCTCGTCATTCTCGGGAGATGGAGATGGTGATGGTGATGGTGATGGTGATGGTGATGGTGATGGTGATATATCCTGGGCATTCACTACTATAGATAGCAAGATTCGATCCGAGGCGATCCCTAAGTCATGGCATATTAATGTCAATGCGAAAAAGATTTGTAGAACTAGAATTATATGTAGATTAGCATTAAGAAGAGATCGGATCGGCATAATAGTGTAAGAATTAGTGTCGTAACTGGATCTTAATTTGTTTGAATAGATTAGCCTTAACATGTTTGTTGTTGAGAAATCAATTGATGATATCTTTGAGGTTGTAAGGCTAGAACAAAATGAGGGTCTAAAGTCAACCTTTTCATGGATAAATTGTGACACTTAACATTGTTAAAGGGAAGTTTGAGTGAGGAAAATCTTTATCAAACCTATCGCTCTCTAGACCACTTCAAAGTATAGCGGACAACTATGCATTCACAAAATAAGATATTAATGCCCGAAAAATAACCAACACTAGTATAGTCATTAGTATTGGTAAAGATTATCTATCACCTATTGAATTGTTTGATTACTATCATAACTCATACTTTTTTAGATGCCAAGTTCATACTCAAGAATATCTATGGTGAGAAACATCATAATCACCCAAACACATATTTTCGATGTAAATCTCATGAGTAATGCCACCTCTCTTAAAGATTCAAAATGGTGCAACACAAAAATGCAAATAGGAACATGTTTTTTAACATAATCATTTTCTCATGGTCAAAACAATACTTTCCGAATAAACATTTGCCTTGCAAAAAGCATAATGAGTGTACATCAAGACAAAAATGACTTAATACAAAATGCCTAAGCCTCTAAAGTACTTTCTGAATTTAGACATAGTCAACCATATAGAATACCATTAAAAGTATCTACATGCATGTAAAAGGCTTATTCAAAGAAAAAGAAGAATATGGGAAGTTCATCTATGCAGTGTTTGATCTCACTTTGGAAAAATTCCTAATAGCCCAATTGTGTATATCTTTCTCTTAAAATTGTATACTCCTTATGACCTTTGAAGATCTACAACAAGGACTCTTCAAAATCCCATTGTCATGCCCACATAATCAAGAGAGGATCATGCAGAAAGAAATATAGTCCAAACCACAAACCATGTATCAACTGCCTTAGAAGGAGTAAGACTCTTACACCTTCCATGCCAAATCAACAAGGCTAGGATAATACCCTTGGTTGATATTGGATCTTGTGTCAAAATACTCTCTTTTGGTAAGGTTTGACTTGGATCTCCTTGTTCTCCACGATTGCAAAGACACACTGTCGTGAAGGATTTGCTTCACGATATAAAAATAAATTTAAATATTGTATTTAATAATATTTCAAACACTTGGACCCACAACCTTATAAACCAAGCACAATGTATATACCACTAGGGTAGGCTATTTGTTTTCAGAAATGTTTTATTAAGTAAAATTGAGGGACTTGAACCCTCAACCTTGTATATCAAGCACAAAGCATACACCACTAAGCTAAGTCATTTGTTTTAGACTTATATTTCCATCATTATACTTATCCCATATATATTTTCATACATGGGAGCTCAAATGAGCATGATGGCTATCATGCATCACATGCAATGCATGTGCGCCAAATGGTGATCATGCATCACATGTAACTCATGCATACCATTACCATATGCATGGAAATACTTATAAAAAGAGGGGAAAGGAAAACAAAAGGGAATCAATCAAGAAGAGAAAGTTAGAGAAATGATATAATCAAACAAACAAGTTAGCTCATTTGGGAAGAGGCTTGTGTTTCGAAGTTGGAGGCAAGGGTTCAAATCTACAGTTCAATAAAAGAAAAGTCGCATCTTGTGATCGACATTGTGACTTTGGTAAAATCCTGGGTTTTTAATATAATACATATTCTTATCATATTTTCTTACCTCTTCAATCATACATTGTCTCTATCTCTCATCCTTGTTCGTCTCTCTCTCGTACATTACTTTCAACTTTTATTCCTGCTATCCTGAATCTTTGTGGTAAAATCTTATATTCTTAATATAGATCATGTTAATATCATATACTCTTGCTTCTTAAGTCATATATGGTCTTTGTCTCTAATCTATGCTCGTCTCTTTGTCACACAATACTTTTAACTCTTATTCTTCTTATCCTTAATCTTCCTAACATTTGTGCGCAAGCTTTATAAAAGTTTCTTCAACTCCCCTTAAACCCTAGTCCCTGTGATTTTGCCACACGAACCACAACTACCCCGACAGCGTTACTTTAACGCTCCTAATATAATACTCTATTCTCCATGCGTTATGTCCGGCGGTTACAATTCCGGCGGATAACACATTGGAATAACAATGTTTCCTTTTTGTAACATCCAGTCCTAAATCCTGTGATCTCCATCTAGAGGTGGCACAGGTACTAAAGAAAGTACCAACTTTGTGACTTGATTCTAGATAACGCGATGATGTGACCCAAGACTATAACGACATGTCATGTCATTGAACCTAATAGGTGACCTTGGTCATTTACCACATATGCAATTGATTTTAGCCCCTTCTTTGCTAAAAAATAAGCTTTCCTAGGCTCTTGTTCAGCTAATGACCGTGGGAATATAGCACTCCAATGTAAGCTTTCGAGGCCTAAGAAGTTCCCTAATTCCGAATTCTTGCCTCTCCATTTTATGTGGTGCAATAATTCCTTCCAGTGCTTTAGAATCTTTAAGCTAAATGGACATCCTTTGATGTGCTTGTCAAGCTTTCCAAACACTACATCCCAATTGTTAGTATCCCATGAGCCAAATGACTTGGTTTTCAAATTAGCAAACATATGTTCAGCAAAGTTTGGTAGTAAAGTAGCTTTTCTAGCCAACATATGCAACTGCAAATTAAGAATATTTAGCCCTCCACATAATCGTGGAGTGCATATCTTCTCTCTTGTGATAAGAGTTGTACACCTCTACGTGACTACATAGAGCACAAAAGGTTGCTTATGATTTGTGAAAGTTAGTGTGCGGAAGCGTATGCCAAACCGGCTCTACTGGATAGTAACAGTAAAGAGAAGAAGGTTTAATGGAAGCTTAGCACAAAGAATAAGCATACACATGAGAGAGAGAGAGAGAGAGAGAGAGAGAGAGAGAGAGAGCGGAACATAAAACTCTATTAAAAAATAACACTCTATAACTCTGTACATAGAATGTGATCATAGAGCACTTTTAACACCGGGTCATTTGAAACAGGTAATATGTCGTATTCTCTTTTGGCATAGTTGGCCAGATGTAGAAAAGTACCCTATTTTAGCCTGATATCGAAAATATACGATGCATGCGTACCCCTTTTGCGATTTGATGGTTAAATATAGAACAAAAAAAACCTAGCAATTACTAAATTGTATATGTGTCCACATTCGTGTCAATTTGCATATCATGGAGCACAATTGAAGACTTGGTTCAATATAAAGTTCTAAAATTGGTATCCATATTCAAATTGTAGAGTAAAACTACATAAACCGTAATTATAAATATGTGGTTTTGGGTTTAGGAATAAAGTAGTACCCCACTTGTTGGACGGGTATATCGATAGTTTCATTGTATAATGTCATATAGTTCATGACAATGTAATTGGTAAGAGTAACAATTACGTACAACATTCATTTATACTATGTGGAACCAGTAGACTTGAACCGTAGGTAACTAAAAACCTCTTATTATCAAAAACATTTGCCTTTTCATATACAGTCATGCTAACGGAAATGAGAGATTACAATATCATGTTAATATCTCAAACTGAAGAAGAGCATGGTGACCAATTATATGTAAATACAAACAACGGTTCCAATAATGATTAAAAAGGGAAATTATGAACAGGTGAATTTAATTAAACGATAAACAATTACAGATGTTCTCATATACAAATATAATATGAAGTGATGGTGAACATTATGCCTCAAAATCCTCAATTTTTACATTACGCCATCTACATCAATCTATAAGCAAATCAGGCAGAGCAGGCTCCTCTGGCGCTGATTGTTCTAGACTGTTTTCATTCGTGTCATCTCCAAGCTCTCCCGAATCTGAGGTATGGTCAAACTGTGCTACATCTTCCAGGTCCACCAGCTCCCCTGCTTCTTCATCAATTGGTTCCATTGGTTCTCGTGAAGTCATCTGGAACATCTCTGTCTCGTTGATGTGTTTTGCTCCGACTTCTTGATCCTGATCTGGACAGTCCCAGATTCCTGTGATCCTCATTTTGATGAAGTTAACTTGAGCAGGGTCCTTCTCCAATGCAACACAGTTTCTAAACATCTTCAATGCACAAGCTGTCGTTGTACCTAATGGTCTCATGAACACAAACAAGTATATATAAGAAGTAACGTCTTAAACTTGATAGACAAGATTGAAATTAAATATATATATTATACCTGTGCCAGAGAACAAGTCTAGGACCCAATCATTTGGATTCGAGAAGAGCTCTATGAGGCGGTTGATCAATCTTTGAGGTTTTTGATAAGGGTTCACCATACTTTTATCCCCTAACACATGTCTTAATTTTTTGGTTACAGCTGGGCACATGATGTAGTTAACCACGTTACGCTCATTGACATGTGCTCTAGCCTTCTTCTTTGTAATTGAATCATAGTAGCCCACACAAAAATGTTCGACCACACTAACCATTCGATCGCCAGGGCTACGTGTAATATTTGTTTTGATCCTATAGAGAAAGAAAATCAAGTATTAGAGGTGTAAATGTGTACATATAATAAGAAGTACTGTAATGAGTAAAAGTGAACTATAACGCACCAATGCATGTGTTCAGTGGCATGACAACGGGACTTCAAAGCTGTTGTGACTGACAGTGATTGCCCCATGCTATGAAATATGACTATCCTCCACAAGGGGGCCAATGTCAGTTCTGCGAAATCCTTTACCATTTTCTCAATCTGAGGGTACTTGAAAGGCACATCATCATATGTTGATCCCGCAATACGGAAACCATATGGTATGTCAGCTATCAGCAAAGTGTAGTGCCTTCTCGGTAACAGTTCGAGCATCTGGGATACTTCGCCATTGAAAACACTATAATGAAGCTGTTTGAAAGGATCGGACCTATGCAAAAAACTCTTTACAGTCTCCGAATCCTTGGGCAATTCCATTTCCTTCCCTTTGGTCATTCTCTTCTCATATTTCGCATGTTCTAAGTGCGTGATGAAGGCCGCTGGAATACCGTCATTATTGTCGTTGTTCTTTTTCGATTTTGATGGTTTCTGCAAGTGTCATTGTTGTTAGCAGGGAACATTACTTTCTAACATATCAACATTCAAAAGACACATACCCATTCTCTAAATACAATAAAATATTCCTCCAATGCCTTGTAGGAAGAAGTTATCGGGCAGGCTTGTTCAACTTCTTCCCATGTCGGTAAACTCAGTTTTTGCATCATCAACTCCTGAATCTTCATGTATACCTTGTGACTGCACAATCAATATGAAATTAGAAATAAGATATTCAAAATAATTGAAGACTTTCATGAAAAGGTATACTATAAACACTTACTTTTGCAAGTCTGTTACCATCTCGTCCAAACTAAATTCCTTGGCGACCACTCGAGATAGCACGGATATTAACAATCTATCATCTTTGATACCTTGTAATGATCTCCAAGGTAAAAGTTTCATGTCCTCTGCTAACTCCTCGATTACCAAGTCGCTTTTTCCCTTGGTCTTTGATTTCATCTCAACTTGTGGATCAATTCTTCCCTTTTTTTATCTTTGCCCCTTGACTTCTTTCCGCTCCCACATAGAGAATATTTTGTCTTGGAGATCCCACACCTCTCCGGTCCGAAAAGCTAGTTGAAACCAAGAATCATATTTTCGGAGACCTTCGGATTTCGTACTCTCATCCACTGCAATCCCTACTTCCAATAAACACTGATGTCGCAATCCAGGCCACAATCTTGGACCAAAACGATTCAAGGCATCGAGGTATTCATGATGAAAAAATCTTATCCTCTCTATACATGACATCTTTTGCCTATAATCGTTGTCATTGTTATGGTCCCATGTGAGCAACTTCGCCTCCTCGTGAGTTAGTCCTGCATATACCTTACATTCGGCGTATTTGAAGAACGGCGTGAGAGGATATTCTTTGACAAGCTGTCGTCGAGCTTCGGCCGAATGTGATCCTCCGATTACATAGTATGTGTAATCGTCTGCAGAGCTATACTTGAAATCTGCTACTGTTGGGCATTGTTCTTGATCAACCATTACCAAAAATGGCACCACAGTAGCGTGAGGATTGATTTTCATTTTGCTTTTCAGGTTTTGGACATGGACGGAGTGCGGCTCCCTAATTTCCAAGGGACGTCTTCTAGTCACGGGGTCAATGGGGGGCTTTTGGATAGAAGTAATGGGCAAATGAAATAGCTGGCCCCTGCGCACAAGTTTAGTCTTCACAATATTTTCTCTTATTTTATTTTGTTCTGACGTCAGGACACCAGAAGATAGTTGTCCGCCTGGAGCCACGACGTCGACTTGTTAGTCGTCTTCTTCTTCCACAAACTCTAATATTTCTTCTTCTTCTTCTTCAGGTCGTGGTCGTTTAGTATATTTCTTTTGAACAAGATTTGTCTTCCTAGACTTTTTCGGTGGAGTTTCTGCTTCACCGGTCATCATCTCTCCTGTCACGTACGGCCGAAGAGCTACCAACAAGTTATTTTTCGTTTGCAGGTCTTTACGCAAAGCCTTGGGATTGCAAGATTCGGGTACTAGGTTTCCCTCATCAAGTCGCAATCGCCTGTCGCCAACTGAGCTCGAGACGTCGATTAAAATACATGTAGAATCAATGTCTTCGTACTCTAGCTTGGTTACATGCCCGTAATTAAATGTTTTTCCAAGCTAAAGTTTCCCTTCCCCGTCCGATTTTGCCGTTATCAATAACAACACCCCATCCTCCTCGACATAAGAGAGACACCATTCAAGTTCGGGGTAATCCTTATATTTCACCTCAACCGTTTTCTCCTCTTGTGTACTACCTTTGTTGATTTTGGTAGTAGCCACAGATGACTTGGATCCTCCTTCCCCCGTTGAGTCAAATAAATTCTTTTTACTTGTGTCCTTCATGAAGGAGCCAGAATCTCGTTTTGTCGGAGATCGAATCTTCAATCTAAATGAAGGAACTTTTTGTCTAGGTTCACTGAAATTAAAAACGTTGGTGAAAACATAGAAACAATGTACAATTTCATCTAAATCACGCAAATTATCATTTAAATTACGTCAATTTTATGGTCCCATGCGATAGTTTTTTATCGCAAAAACAGCATTTTCTTCAACCGAAATCCGATGCACTACATCGGATTTCGGCTGAAGGGAGGACCTTCAGTGCATCGGATTTTGGTTGAAGTCAGGACCTTTCAACCAAAATCCGATGCAGTGCATCGGATTTCGGTTGAAGGTCCTGGCTTTCAGAATTGCTTTCCAAGTTCGTTATACAAAATAAAATAAAATTTCTATGTGTTGAGGAAAGGAATCTTTAAGGAATCTTTAGGAATCTTAAAAAATGTAATGAATATTACTAACCTGACGATTTTCTTTCCCTTGTTCATGGTTCGTGCCGGAGGTAGTGCTGTCCACGATGTGCTTCTGAGTGCTCGAAAATTGGCCTGTGCTCTGAGCTCGATGGATTCTTTCACGTGATAATGAAAATGAAATTTTTAACCTCCTTATATAGAAGACTTTAGCATTATTTTTAAAATAAAAAATAATTTTTAATTATTTGTTTTTTAGGAAAATTTCGGAAAATAATATAGTTAATCTAAGTGTTCGGGTAGTTATATAGTTAGGCTTCAGCATTCCTTAATTTTCTCAAAAGAAGGTTTTAGAATACAGTTAGACTCCCTCAAATGTCTTCTTCTACAAGTAGAACATCTCTTTTTTCTATTGCCCCCTTTTCATTGTCAGATAACTCGTATTTCTCAATAGAAGAGTACGACCACAAAAAACATTCGCGGCATAAACAAAAAAGTGTGGCTCCTAGTACTTCGAATTCTCTGTTTTCAATTGATCCTGTTGATGGCCCTCTTCATGCAAGCTTACAAGTGGACGATTCTTCGTCGATAGATAACAATAGCATTACTAAACCTCTAGCATTTAAAAGAGTTCCTCGACAAGTTAGTGAAAAGAGATTTAATTTCTTATGTTCTGATCGTCAACTTCTATGCGACTTGAACAAATCGTGTTGTGCGAATCTCTGTCTATCAACTTATGGAAAGTCAAGGTTACGTGAAACACGACAAAAATACTTGTCGCTTAATGGGGAAGAGCAAGATACATTTCTTCTTGCGCATATGCAACTTAAATTGGATCACAAAGCAGGGCCTAATTCAACGCAAGTTGAATGTTTCCTTGGACTATATACCAAGTGTTGTCGAGCAGCTTTTAAAATCACTCATAGCATTGGAAATATGTGGCTGCAACGAGTTCAAGAGCGACTTCTGAAGGGCTCCTGGGTACAGTTCGATCAAAATGGTTCTGGATGTAAGGGTCAAATTGGGCAACAGGAAATTAGGTGGATGGAGGTATATTTTTCAAAACAATGCGAAGTTATGCCAACGACAGGAAGACTTCATTTGTCAGATAACTTTACTCGAAGGGAAGTTTACCAATCGTACAAGGACGACATGTCTTCTGATGTTGAGCCTTACATACAGTACAGGCATTTTAATCGACTATGGAGGTTACAATTTAATAACGTGGTTATCCCACGAAAGGTGCGAATGGGAGTCTGCTCAATATGTGCGAGTTTAAAAAGTATGGCCAAGGGTGGAAAATCAGATGTAGAGATCAAGAATTACAAGAACCTGTTAAAAGAACATCGTGAAAGTCAGGCATTGGAACGTACTAAGGCTATGCATCACCGACAAAAAGCGTTTCAATCTCCCGAAAAGTATATGTGCATGATTATTGACGGCATGGATCAAAAGAAAACTTGTTTGCCGCATTTCAAAGACTCCCCAAGGATATTGGAGATGAGTGTCTCGTGCAAATGCATCTAGTGGGTTGTTTGACATACTGTCAAACTATAAGACCGCAAGTGTTCTTAACTTATCCCAATATCCACAACGACCCTAATCTTACTGTCACTGTCATGCACAGGGTATTGCAATCATGGTCAGGTATACTCCCGCCAGTTCTATATGTGCAACTAGACAACACAGCAAGAGAGAATAAGAACTCAACTGTCTTCGGCTATCTAAGCATGCTAGTAGAGAGGGGCATATTTAAAAAGATAAAGGTTAACTTCTTGTTGGTTGGTCATACCCATGATCACATAGATCAAATGTTCAGTAGGTTCTCAAAGAAACTTGCTCGCTGTAATGCTTTCACACTTCCCACGCTATCCAAATTGATTAGTGAAGCATATACACCAAAGCCTGAAGTACAACACTTGGAAGAAGTATACGACTTTAAACGTTTCTGCATAGATAGTGACGGGACTAAAGGTAGGGTGCTTGCACCTCTTAATAATATAAGTTTCAACCATGTCTTCCTCATAAAACAAAGATCGGCCCACCTGAAGATGACGGTGTTATTTGCGAAACAATACTCATCTAGTGCACAATGGGAGCCCCAAGAAGGTTGTACGCTCCTTCTTCATATCCCAGATGAACCTCTACATGGTGCACAACAAATGCCATATGATGATCGTAAAAATGTAGCACCAAATAGTACTATTGATGAACAAAGGGCATATTGGTTGAGATGTCTAGCAGAGAAACAAAATAATATTGATCGGACTAAGAAGTATGCCGGTGATGAGGATGTTGAATGGTGGGAGATTTTCTTCACCCATCAACGCACCATTTTAGATAATTACATCGCCGGTTTATGGCCAATCCGTATCCCATTCACATGGAACATTGGGATGACATCAACGATATCGCAGACTCATCACCAACAATCGAATAATATGGAGCTTCATGATTTAGTTCGGCCATTGCAAAGAGATATTTATGTGGGACCAAGAAAGTCATGTACTGTTGAGGCAAGATGGCAAGGTAATTTGCAAGAACTACAAGTGGGAATGTTGGTTGCAACATTAGCAGGGGACAATACCTTGGGCCATCCATTTTGGATTGCAAAAATTATTGAATTAGTAAGGGATGAAGAAAGTAGTCAGACAAAGTCAATAGTAGTCCATTGGTATCAGACAAATTCAACTGATGCATTTACAGGAAAGTATTCTTTAGAGATGGTTAAGGATGTCAGATGTTCAAGCAGAAAGAGAAGAAGAAAGAATATACCGAGCACGGCTACTCTCGCACTAGACCGTGTTGACATACTAGTATATGACTTCTCATTGACAAAATCAGGTCATCTAAGACAAGCAACTATCAAGATAATAAAGGAGAAAATCCCAAACATGGTGTCAAACGAAATACAGAGAATAACCAGAAGCAATTCTCATAACCACAAAGATGTTGGGTTGGAATTGGATGAGGATAATGCTTTGATTGCCACTGATGATGAGGATGAGACGTCAAAAGGCTCTTCTAGTCCATCAGACATGTCTTAATATATTGGTTTGGTTCAAGCTGGGGATTGTTTTACTACATGATCGGAAACTTTGTAAATTTGTTTTGGATGTAAACTCACGAATATGTATAATTGTAACTGGTAGACATGTTGTACATTATTTTGTAATTTTGGTGATGTATTTTTGGAGGCATTTTACTTATGACTCAAAGTGGTAGTCATGTTGAAATTCAATATATTTTGCCACCTTTTCTGAAAAGCTTTGCGCATGCGTCGTGTCTTTTTGAAAACTGCGTGCTTTTGTGCCCTTTTTCGACGTAGTGTTCTCATAATGCAACATATTACCTGTTTCAAATGACCCGGTGTTTTTTATACAAGTCCATAAAGGACTGATAGGTACTTCAATGCTCACACGAGCAACTGTCACTAACTCCCAAAAAATATGCCTACATACTAGGCTAGATCCGTAGGCCTTTAATGGCCTACCAGTTTCAATCTGATCTGGGTCTCCGATCCCGCTCTTGGTTCCGGATATCATCCGGACACCGATCTGGTTCTCCATTCTGGATACTGATTCGGCTCTGGCTTATTCAGCCGATCTAGATCCGGTTGAGCTTGCTCGCTCAACACTCCCCCTCATGCTCAACTAGAGGTCAGATCGTGTTGTCAGTGTCTGCAATAGCCAATCCTTTCCTCCGGCTCCTTCTGATGTCCTCCCGCCTTGCTCGCGCTCCTCATCCGGTCCGATTCTGCTTCCCACGACCCGTCCGGTTCTGCGCACCTCGTCCTCCTTGGTCGGCTTGTTTGCTCAGCAGGCCCATCTCAGCTCCTTCGTTGCTACGACTCCGGCGCTTGTCGACCCATTGGTTCCTCCGTGTGGGTGTCGACTTCCGTTGCCTTCTCATCCGCTTCGTCTTTAGTTGATCCGGATCTTCCGAATCCAACTGTTGAATCGAATCGGCTTCCTCCGATTCATTCCAGCTCTTGTCCGAGTTGGTAGTCTCCAACTTGTCTTCCGTTTTTAGGCCCTTCACCACATCGAACCACGTCCGGGTCTTGGCCTTCTTCCGGTCGTCTTTGTCCTTCTTGACTCTGCCCCTGTTGCCGTTTGCTCCAACTTGTTCGGATGTGCCGACTCCTTTGGTCGGCTCGACTTCCTTTATCTACTCATCTCCCCCATTGGTTCTTTCTTCCTCTCCGGTTCCTTGTTCAGTGCCATCCGTTCCCGTTCCTGTTCTCCCTCTCAAGTGCGGCACATCAAGATGCTGAATGTCGAGCATCTCCGAAAATGTTGCAACTTGTCTAATCCAAGCGGCTTGGTGAAGATGTTGGCAACCTACCGATCCGTGTGAACATACCGAAGTTCAACTTCACTGCTCAGGACCCGCGCACAAACAAAGTGATAATGCACTTTAATGTGCTTTGTCCGAGCATGGAATACAGGGTTCTTGACAAGTTGTATGCTACTTACGTTGTCACAATAAATCAGGATCAGGGTCGACACCTCAATCTGGAGGTCTCGCAACAGTCGTCGAAGCTAGATGGCTTCACAGGTGGCAATGGTAACGCCCCGGTATTGAGCCTCAATGCTCGACAGAGCCACTGTTGGCTGCTTTTGGCTGCTCCACGGAACAACCGCGCTACCAAGAGGAAACATGTAACCGGAGGTGGATCGGCGATCCGATGCATCACCAGCCCAGTCGGCATCGGTATATCCGACTAGCTTCCGAGCTATACCGTTATCGTGACGATTCTCGTCCTTAGCGAGAAAAACGGGAATAATGGGAACATCGGCGGGGTGCGGCATGGGCACCCACCCTTGTGTATACGTGCAAAATAATAGGGGCGCCTTTATGGCGCTGAATAGGAGTTAATTCGGGACAAAGGATCCCAGGTAAAGCGGGATTTATCCCACATTGTTACGCATCCCTCTCCTTGTTCTATAAAAGGAAGGGAGCGCCCCTTGTAAAAGGGTTCCCACTTGTGGGTTCCATTTTGCCTCTTATTAATAGGATTTTGTTTCCTATTCGGCTAGGGTTCTTACTCATCTCTGTGTATCACTTGTGTCAAGGAGAGGAAGTTAGGGTTCCTTCTTTTCGGTCTCTATGTATGTTGTCTCTCTACTCCGCATTTGTGTGTGTGTGTGTGTGTCCCTGTTGTCCCGCGGTGTTGTTGCTCAAGTTGAACCCGTGTGCTCGAAGGTTCTGTGTCGAGCTCCCCTCTCCGTCATGCAAGGCCCCACTCATGTGGCGAGCCCGTGTGCTCCTGATTGGCGGCTTGGCAACGAGAGGTTGTTGCTAAGGTCTGTGTGGAGCCGGCGTTGTGTCGAACGCCGCGTACATATGCGGGTGTGTGTGTCCCGGGAGGCAACGTAGGTCTTAGAGGTCTGAGTGTGGGTGTGTGTGTAGTGAACCAGTTTAGGTGCGTCGGTCGTAACCAATGTATATAGGCGTGTGTGCATGCGCGCAGGTGCAGTTAACCGGGCCGTGACCCGTGCCTCTTTTGAGGCCCTTGTACATATGGGCAGGAGGGCCGCGTGGATATGCGCGTGCGCGCTCTTCTTTCAACAGTCCGAGTCGCTTCTAGGACATATTCGGAACCGTCCCGATCAACCATTCCCGAACACCATCCGGAACCAATCTGGCCGGCAGCGCGACAGGCTCTGTAGGAATCGGCCTTACGGATACTCATCCCCTCCTGGTCCATGATCCTGGTGGTCCCGCCCAGATCCAACATGCAAGTGCGGATTACCAGTATGACAGTCCTCGGTCCTTCGTGCCAATAACATATCGAAGTATCCGGTGTGGGCACTGAAGGTGCTCGACGGTCAGCTTCTGCATGAACTGGTTGATCACTCCGACCGGATAACTGATGTCAGGTCAAGTGATTGTCAAGTATATGAGGCTTCCGACAAATTTTCGGAACCATTTCTCATCGCAGGCCGGTCCAAAGTCGGGAAGTAGCTTTAGGTTCCGATCCAGGGGTGTGGAGATCGGTCGGCATGTTGTCATGCCGAACTTGTATAGCATATTCAGCATATAGTGTCTTTGTGAGAGCAATATCTCGATCCCAAGAAAATAATGAAGGTCCCCTAGGTCCTTCATTTCAAATGCGTCCAACAACTAGGACTTCACTCTGCCGATTTCATCCAGTCTGGGTCCGGTGATGACTAAATCATCAACATATAGCAAGATACAGACCGTACCATCCGAACCTTTCCAGATGAAGAGTGACAAGTCGGACTTTGAGACCTCAAACCCCATCTTACGCAACCGGTGCGTGATCTTCACATTCCAAGCTCGGGGGGCTTGCTTCATATCGTAAACCGACTTCTTGAGACGGTACACTGTCGACTTGTTCATCTCCGATTGGAATCCGGGGGGATGGATCATATAGACCCGTTCTTTAAGGACACCTTGAAGAAACGCATTCTTCACGTCCATTTGGTGAAGATGCCATCCCCTTGCCACAGCAACAGCTAGTACCACACAAACCGTCGTCATCTTTGCTACCGGAGCGAAGGTCTCGTTGTAGTCGATTCCGTGGGTCTATGTGTATCCCTTTGCAACTAACCGGGCCTTGTATCGGTTGACCGAACCGTTGTCGTGTTGTTACGCGCGTGCGTGTAGAAAGAGGCGGGACCACGGGGGTCTCGGACCAAGGAGAGAGAGAGAGAGAGAGAGAGAGAGATGCAAGTACACACAGAGAGATTAAGAGCAAGCAAAACAGGAATCTGATTACTATAGTCAATAGCTTATAACCGGCAACCTGGTAATGGACCCGACACGGGTCCTACTCACGCACACCGATGACAGCCACACGACTCGAAGAAACAAAACGGGAAGGGGAAGGAGAGAGAGTCTGTTGGAAGCACACGGGCTATCCACGAAGCAGAGGCAGCGAACTCCCGACACCCGCAGAGAACGACAATTTGAGGAGAGAGAGAGAGACCGGCACTCGGTTCTGCAGCAGCACTTCGTCCTCGCCAACGCGCGATCCCCACTCTCTTCCTTCTCTCCTCTCCTTAAATAGTTTCCAAAAGGCGGTGCGCCTTTCCCTAGTCAAATTGCTTTATTCCCTGTCCCTTCTGACAGAGATACGCACAATCCCTCCTAATAAATGTGCACTACTTAGTATTTACATCAGTGGATCCATTTATGAATCAATATCAAAATATCAATTCATGCGCCCATCCGTGTAAGAGCCGGTTCATGCGCCTTTTTGCCCGAATCCGCCTATGGCCGGTTTTCTTCACGACATCCGTTCCCACCAAACCGCACATCCACCGGCATGCGCCAGAGACGGGTCGATACCGAAGAAAACCGGCTTCAGTCGGCGCTCTCTGATTCTTTGTCGGGCCCAAACTGATCATCGTCGTCGCTCTCGTCCATACCGTTTGGGTCCAGCTTGTCCTCGAACCGCTTCTTGAACGCTTTGATCCGCTTCTCGGCCACCGGTACTGCTAGCTGTGTCCCGTCAAGTTCCACGAGGTGGTACGTGCCGTTGTCATTCGCGCTCGTCACCGTGTAGGGCCCGAACCATCTCCTTGCGAACTTTCGCACCGCCTTGTGCTGATTGTCAAGGTTGTTGTTGTATACCAAGACCCAGTCGCCTTCCTCGATCTTCTTTGGTCGCAACCGGTGCGTCCGGTTGAACCTGGTCTTGTTCCGCTCCCTTGCCGCTCGCAGCTTTTCCTTCACCCGTTTCACGTCCGTCGGCCTCCGCTCGAGTTGCCAAATCCGCGCCGCCAGCAACTCCTCCCGGCTCATCTTGTCCTTCCAATCTACCGCCGCCCATGAAGAAACCGTTCGTTCCACCGACATGATCGGCTTCTGTCCGTACATCAGCTCTGCCGGCATAAACCCTGTCACCGAACTATGCGTAGTACGGTCCGCCCATTATGCGTAAGGAAGGAGCCGCGGCCAATTCCCGACCTGCCTTCCGCATGCACGCACCAACGCCTTTACGATTGGCCCGTGCCCACGATCTACCTTCCCGTTCGCCTCCGGATTGTACGCCGTAGTGAGGGAGAGTTTGACGCCTAGTCGGTCGAACAGCTCCTCAGCTTCCTGCGCACACAACTCTCCCTGGTCCGCCACGATCCTCCCGACGCACCCATACCGACACACTACTTCTTCGATCAGGAACCGGCATACCGCCGCGGTTGGAAGTGCACAGCCTTCCACCTGGTTCGTTAAGTCTTCCCATGCAAACACCATGTATCGCATCTGTCCCACCCCCATCGGCATCGTCACCAAGTCCACCATCCACTTGAAATGGACCGTAGGCGGGTAGGTCGGGTGTAGCTTGTCCCGGTGTCGAACTATGGAATGCATCTAACAGGTTTCACAAGTCGTTACGAACCGATGCACGTCCTGGTACAGCCCCAGCCACAAGTACTTCTCCTTTAGCTTCTCGAACGTGGCCCACGTTCCGCGGTGCCCAACCCAGGGACTCTCGTGAAACGCCGCTAGTAGTTTCTCCTGTTCTTCTTTCTTTGTCACTACTCAGAGCGGGATGTCGTTTCTCTTCTTTGGGTGCCTCCATATGCACTTGTCCCGCAGAAAGAATCGGTGCGCCTTCTTCCGTACCCGACTCGCCTCTTCTCTCGTCCATGCTGCGTCCGGCGTCATCGTCTGTAGGAACCTCCCAATTTGGAGCCACTCCCCGTCGTACCTGCTTTCGTCAAATTCGTTAACCGCCGGAGTGTCCCCTTCCTTCGTTGTCACATTAACCGACCCGAAGAAGTCCTCGCCGACTTCTTCGTCATCCGAAACCATGCCGTCTTTGTCGTTGAACCATGCTCTCGAAAGCATGTCGGCCATGGCGTTATCCTTTCCGGAGATGTGTCGTATCTCTGGGTTCAAGGACTTAATGTACGCTATCCACTGAAGCATTGCTAGGTCCGGCGTCACGCATCCGGAAACCATGCCGAGTATCGGCAGGCAGTCCGTCTCGATGATCACCTCCGTCCCGATCAGATAGTCCTTGTCGGCCTTGACTGCTGAAATGATACCCCAAAGCTCACGCTTAACTTGGGCGTATCCTCGTAGCCGCTCGCTCAATACCTTCGCCCCAAACAGGATCGGAAATCATACGCCGTTCTTGTCCTCCTAACTGATTACCCACCCGATCCCGGTCGGGCTCGTGTCCACCGTCACGCAAATGGGGACACCCTCGTCGTAAACCGCTTTACGGTGGGCCGGCGCTACCGTAAGCGCCCCCTTTAGTCTCCGGACTGACTCCGTGTACTCCGTCCTCCACTCGAACCCACGCCCTTTTTTCAATAGCCCGTAGAGAGGCTCTGCAACATGCACGTAGTGCGGAATCCAGATGTGGTAGAACGCGCATGCTCCCAAGAATCTGCGGATCTCCGTGACCGACCTGCAATCGTCGTGCATCGCTGAGATGGCCTCCACCTTTGCCGGAGACGGTTTCCTACCGTAGGGCCCGCACAGGTGTCCGACCACCAAGATCTCCGACTGCCCGAACGCCGATTTTTCTCCAGAGAAGGTGAGTCGTGCGTTTTCGAGCTTCTGCAGCACCTTCTCGCAGTCGTTGATGTGGTTCATGAAGAACCTCTTTGCATCCATCTGGCTCGACAGTCTCGTCCGCGTCATCCACCGGACACCCCTTTATCGGGATGTCGTCCAAGAATGGCATGGCGATGTCCGGGATGCAGTCCCTGAGCACCTTGTTCCGTACTATACATTTCCTACCTATGGTACAAGTCTTCTTCCGTACTATACATTTGTGGGGTTCTTCCCAGGTGTCCGGACTATCGTGGCCCCACGCCTTGATAGCCCTCTCTAAAAATCCCCTCGAGTTTCGCCGCCGAGGGCCTCGCGATAACGCTCATGGTTGGGTCGCACCGTCAGGAACTGGACCAAGTGACGCTCGTCCTGGCTCTTGACTCTTGCATGGGCCGAATCGTTGTCCAGCACCTTGGTCTCCATCCGTGCCGCCGTGATGGCTCTCCTAGTATAACCGGATGCGAGGACGTATCCTGCACGAAGAAGTGTTGGTTGATCTCGACATCGCCGATTTTCACCCATACGTTCGGACAGGCCCCATGTAGTTCTTCCGTGGCACGCATCGCTGCCCGTATTTTCCAGCCATGCTTGGTGTTGATCGGCCATTTACCCCTCTTGTAGAAATCCATGGACATCAGGTTGATTTCGAATCCATGGTCTACCAACGCCACCACCGGTTCCGGAACGTTGCCGATCCGTACAGGGGTTTCCGTAGTTGCCCTGGCCCAATGCGGCTTCGTGTAGTGGCTCCTCGCCAACTCATCCTCTAGGGCTGCGTCTTCCAAGTGCGTGGTCCACACCTCCACCGGCTTCTCCGGTTCCGGCTCCGTCGAGAGCCTCTTCCGCTTCACCAAGAATACGATAGAGTCGTGGAACTCCCTCTTGGCGATTCCCACCACCTCCCGCAATGACAGCTCCAGTTTACTATCCAGGATACGCTCCTCCAGGAACTTTCGCAGGTCTGTGGTCCTTTCGATTTCGGTGCTCAACCGAAACCCAGCCTGCTTCTTTCTGTCCGGCGCGCCTGGGTTGCCGGCACCGGTCGGTTTCGGTCCGAACCGGGTCTCATACCTCTGCGGGGGACCGACCCCTCCGGCCTTTCCTGCCCGTTTGTTCTCCACTAGAACCTCGTAGTTCTGGCAAGTGGCTTCTACGAAGCCCGTTTTCTCTTCGACCGAATCGTCCCAACCGGTGACCTCCTAGACCCTCTGCTCCGCGCAGTCCGCCTCTTCCTTCTTCAGCCGAACTCCGGAGAGGCCTTCTAGCACTAGCGGCCAGAATCCGGAGTCCTTCACCTTACGGGTCTCATCACCCCCGACCCGAATTCCCGCCGACATTGAGTAGTTAACGGCTTCAACGTGCCGTGCCGCGGCCTCTTCCATCAACCTCTTCATTCCGCCGCGCCCCGTATTTAGTTCTAGGGCTCTCCAAGTCTCCCTCGCGTGCACCCGCCCGTTCCAGAGGTACACCACGTTGATCCTGAGCGTGTCGTCGAAATCCGCGCAATCCTTCCTAATGTGACCGATCGCGTCACACCACATGCACCACTGCCTAGCCGACAGCCTCCGGTCGCGAGGTTGTTCGCCGCTGTCTCTCCGGGCCTGTGCGATCTACAGGTCGCGCACCATCTGTGTCAGCTCCTCCAGAGCCGCTCCTCCAGATGGGCCTCTGACCACGTCCTTCGATGCCGACCCCAACTCTGGCCAAATTTGGGTCTCTTCCTTCCTACCAGCCGGCACCGATATTGGCTCCTCGAGCCCCCTCCCCGGGACCGGCCCCGACCCCGACAAGCTTCCGTCGCTCCAATCGCGTCGTTTGTCGAAACAGTTGCAAACCCGTTTTACCACGGCCCAGTCTGCCGTGAGCCCTTCGTCTGTTTCCAATAGGGGACTCACCTTTTCCTTGTCGAGTGCGTCCGCCAACTTGGCAAACAGTAGTACTCGACTCGTTTCGAGCACCGTCCGGTCCAGCGTCGACAGCCACGCAAACCGTTTCCCGAACTCCTGGAGGAGCACCAACGTGTTCCTCCCCTTTCTGGGGCTTTCCACCCACGCCATGAAGTCCCGCCTCGACAGCCGAAGTGAGTCATCAAACCCGTACTTCTCGAGGAGCTACAGCTCGAACTCCTCCCAAGTCTGGCATTCGGCCAGCACCTCGAGCACCTCCGCGTGGATGCCCGGCGTCACCACTTGAGGGAATTCGGACAGCCGCCTGTCCACCGAGATATCCCTCATGATCATTTCGTCCCGGTAAGCCTCCAACTAACTTGTGGCGTCTTTCCCTCCGAACCGGCCTATAGAGCCGACAATCGATTCAATGGCTTTGTCGAGGGTACCCGTCCCCTCACGAGCGCTTACCAGCCGGTTGACGGCTACCGCCATTGCCTCTGCTAGCTCCGATCCCCTCATCTTTCGACTCCTTTGCCGCCCATTTCACGTCGGGTTCACCAAATATGTCGCGTTGTTACGCGCGTGCGTGTAGAAAGAGGCGAGACCACGGGGGTCTCAGACCACGGAGAGAGAGAGAGAGAGAGAGAGAGAGAGAGAGAGAGAGAGAGATGCAAGTACACACAGAGAGATTAAGAGCAAGCAAAACAGGAATCTTATTACTATAGTCAATAGCTTACAATCGGCAACCCGGTAATGGACCCGACACGGGTCCTACTCACGCACACCGACGACAGCCACACGACTCGAAGAAACAAAACGGGAAGGGGAAGGAGAGAGAGTCTGCTGGAAGCACACGGGCTGTCCATGAAGCAGAGGAAGCGAACTCCCGACACCCGCAGAGAACGACGATTTGAGGAGAGAGAGAGAGAGAGACCGGCACTCGGTTCTGCAGCAGCACTTCGTCCTCGCCAACGCGCGATCCCCCCTCTCTTCCTTCTCTCCTCTCCTTAAATAGTTTCCAAAAGGGGGTGCCCCTTTCCCTAGTCAAATCGCTTTATTCCCTGTCCCTTCTGACAGAGATACGCACAATCCCTCCTCATAAATGTGCACTACTTAGTATTTACATCAGTGGATCCAGTTATGAATCAATATCAAAATATCAATTCATGCGTCCATCCGTGTAAGAGCCGGTTCATGCGCCTTTTTGCCCGAATCCGCCTATGGCTGGTTTTCTTCACGACACCGTCGGCATTGTACTTCACCTTATATACCCATTTGCAACCGATCGGTTTACACTGTCAGGGAGGGACAACCAGGTTCCATGTGTCGTTGGCATCAAGTGCCTGCATTTCTTCCTCCATAGCACCACGCCAATTTGCATCTTTTGTTGCTTCTGCATAGCTCTCCGACTCACGCACGTCCGCCACCTTAGTCATGTACGCATAGTGATGCACCATGTACTCATTGTATCCGTACCTCTGGCGGGGTTCTTCTGGCGGATTGAGCGGGGTAACTTTTTGTTAGCCAGTTTGAGGCCCTTCTTGGCCGGTTCGTACTTCCTTTCTAAAGATCTTGCCTTCTTCCTTTCCGGGGTCAGATTCTCTCTGATCCGACCCTTCACTACCGGTATCATATTCCGGCATCTTCTTCTTCCCCTTCTCTTTGCGTGTGAACCGACTCCTTTATCTTAGTGGTGTAGTCTGTAACCGACATATCTCTTTGTCGGATGTTGTTCAGCTCTTGTCGGAGTTGCAACTTACAAGATGTGGTACTCGCAGCGAAAATCTTCCGAAGATTTTCCCAAGCCTCCTTTGGTGTTTTTGCATCCTTGATGTAGCCGAGCATCTGATCGTGCACACCGGACGCGAGGTAGTACAATACTCAGCTCGCTCCTTGCTCCCATGCCGGGAAGTCTTTGTGTGTCAGCTCCGGTGCTACCCTGTTGATTCCTTCCACATAGCTCCAATATCCATGCCCCAACAGGTACTTGTGCATTTTATATGACCAGGATGCATAGTTGCTCCGGTCGAGCTTTTTTGTCAGAAGTGAACTCGTCATTCCTCTGTCCATCTTAGGTTCTCTTCTGTAGAGAAATAGCGTGGAATATTACTCGGCCACAACCGAGTCTTGAATCACTTCTATGAGAATGAAACACAAAAATGGAAATGGAGAGTACACAAAGAAAATACACAGGATGTTTACGTGGAAAACCCAAATAGGGGAAAACCACGGCAGCCCACAGACTCCCAATATCATTATGGGAGAAATGTACAATCAGAGTGGATGGCGCTTTGACTATCA
>NW_028230661.1:0-48565 GCF_043228905.1 Azolla caroliniana
GCTATTCCGAGTAGTTCCCGCAGCGAAAAATCTACCTGGCTATCCAAGATTCTTTCCTCAAACACTCTTTTCAAGTCGGTTTGTTGTTCTATGTCCGAGGCGAGCTTGAATGCCGGAGTCGCCTTTTCTTTTCCCCTACCTCCGGAGTTCCAGCTTTCCGGTATCTTCGATGGTCCGGCCGCATCCTCCGTGCGTCGTCGTTTCTGTTATTCGCTGGCCGGACAAGGCCTAACACAAGGTGTCACGGAGACACTTCACCAAAGGGTGATTACGGCATAGGATTAAGATTCAACGATTCCACCGACTTACGTAGGTTACACAATTAGAATGCTTTGGTTAATTACACGCGTAAGATATAACAGTAATTACAGAACGGAAATCAACACAGAAGTATAACACCATATGCTCTATTAATTATCCGCTGCGATTACAATGGGAACCGGGCCTTTAAATAGGTTTCCGGCCCGTAGTACAAAACGGTGCCCATCGCACCTATTCGGGATCCGTCCGGATCTGGAACGGCATACCGTTTCCAGTCCGTCCGTCCACACTATTCCTATTTACAACCACACTTAATTAATTCCTTCACTCCGTATTTTGGACTCCTTGCCGGCCGGTAACACATGGCACACCCGTGGGACAGTACCTTGTACGTCGAACCCTTCTCGGCCCCTTCATTGTTCACCCAAATTGTTCAAAATACTTTGTTCCAGAATTTCCACTTGTTCTTCCGGTTGTGGTTGTTGCGGATGTGCTTGCTGCTGCTGCTGTGGTTGCGGTTGGGCCTGAGGCTGCTCCGGCTGCTCTGCTTGCTGCTGCTGCTGTGGTTGCGGTTGGGACTGAGACTGCTCCGGCTGCTCTATAGGCGGCTGCTCCGTTTGTTTCTCTGACTCCAGCATCTCCGTTTGACTGCTTCCGGTCCGGTCTCCTTCCAGTAACGGTTCCTCATCACTGAGGTTGACCGTAACCGGTTCTCGTGCTTTCTGTTCCCGGATCCGGGACCTCTCGTAGCTTTCAAACTGGATCTGTGCCTCCAGCCTGTCGTCGTCCAGCTGAGCTACAAGTTGCCGGACTTGCCCTAGTTGGTCCTCTGCCAAGGCTTGAAAGTCTTCGGCCAGCTCATCTCTTATGCCGGTGAAGTCTTCGGAAGTCAGCATATAGCAATCATCTCCCTCCTTCCGTCGGTTCTCTACGTCGGCCCGGAGCAATTGGAGTTCCGCCGCATTCGTGGCCCATTTGGTCCACCATTTGACGGAACCGTTGTCAATCAAGCTCTTGGTCTGGTTCAACCAGGCCCGCATGATATCCTGGATGCGAGTTGCTCCCATTTGCGCTCTACTTTCCACCACTTGTCGTTCCTCCTTCAACTGCTTGATGAGATTCGCCGTATCCTCCGCCTGCTCTCTGTAGCGCGTCAGCTGCCCTTGATATGTTGTCTGCAGCCTCTGCAGTACCTCCGCCGCTCTTTCTTTTTCCGCCTGCTGTTGCCTGAGGAGCTCTGTCCGAACCTTCTCCGCCTCTTCCAACCGTCTTCTGGTTTCCGCTTGTTCCTTAGCGTATGCCGTTGCGGTCCGATCAACTGCTTGCCGGAGCTCATCTGTCCGTTCCTTGTGCTCCGTTTGCAACCGTTTATACTCCCAGTGCAAGTGCTCAAATTCCTCCGTTTTTTGTTTGAGCTTGCCGTTGATCTGGCGATGGTTCCGGTCCTCCCGGTCCTTTACCTGCCTGAGTTCCTCTTTCAGGCGCTCTACTTCTGTTTCGGCATTTCTCCGGAGTCTGTCCTTCTCTTGCAGCATTTTCTCCTTTTCCTCCTTGAGCCGGTCGTACGCTTGGTGGCCTTTCCGTAAGCTCTCCTCAGCCCGGCGTAGATTCTCAGCAGTCTTTTTGAGTTCTGCCTCCGCTGCCGTCTTCAACTCTCTTTCGCGGCTCCTCAGCGCTTCTTGGGCAGCTAGCTCATCCTTTAAGTCCGCAAGCTCTTGAACTTGTGCCGCATTTCTCTCCGGAACGGTTTCCGTTGCCGGGGTCTGATTGCTATGTATAGGTTGATCTGACGCTTTATGCTGTACATTGCCCGGAGTCACCGGTGCTTGGACTTGTGTTGTCAAAGCCAATTGAGCCATTTCCCTTGTGACCCTGTCCAAGTCTTGTTCAAGGCTCCGGATTCTGGACCGGGCTGTCTCTAGATCTACGGTTGTGACGAGCAACCGTTCGTTGTGCGCTCTCTCCTCCGCCTCTATGTACTCGACCGCTCCGGCGATCTGCTCGCCTACCCACCGTAGCCACATGCTACTGGTGCCTTGCTGCTGTACTGGTCGGGTCGGCTCGTTCACTGTGGAATTGTCTGGCCTGAGTGCCTGTATCTGCCGTTCTGTTTCTACTCCTTGGCCGCCGTGTGTGCTGGCTGGGCTCGCCGGTTGTTGAGTTCCGGTTCTCGCCGTCTCCGGAGCCGTTGGAATGACTTCTTCTATAGAAGTCGACAAGGCCGGTTCCATACGCACCGGTTCCGGTTCCTCCCTTGTGGTTTGCTCAGGTTGAGTTGGGGACGTTTCTTCCTCTTGCGGGTACGAACGGTCCCCCGCTGTCCCGGCGGTCCTGCTTCTTGACCGTCGTTGGAGGTGCTCTTCTGGCTCCTCCGTTTCCTCTTCCTGGGTAACGGCATGTTTCTGTGCCGTCAAGGGTTCCGGTTCCTTCTGTCCCGGTCGCCGTATGGTTATCTTAACGGGTCGGACCGGTGACACCTCCTCCAGTTCTGGGAGCCGTTTCTTTCCTTTCGTCGCCTTTGACGCCAGCAGCTGCTGTCGTTTGGACGCGGGTTTCGAAGTGCTTCCTTCCGATAATCTTGGCCGCTTCTTTGGCTGAACAGTCTCCACCGGCGGCACGAGCAATGTTATCCACTAAGCTATGGCATGCCACAGCTTCCGGCCCTCCTTGCCGTCCTTCCCTCGTACCATGTCGATTGCCGCGCACAAACCGTCTGCAATCAACACCGGCCAGTCCACCTTGATCCCTTCATAGGTGGCTATGATCATCCCTGCCCGATTTTTTGGCATGACAGGGGGTCGGGGGTACACGTGGCCGTACTCATGGAGCACTCGAGCTATCTCCCTGAATAGCGGATCTTCGCCGCCCTACGTACGATACCCTTTGCCGGCTACAGAGTACTCACCGAAATATCGGATGAGTTGCTCCGAGGTTGGGTTATCAATCTGAAAAATACCTCCCTCCGGAAGGCCTGTTAGCGCACGGATCGCTTCTTCGGTGATGACTTCTGTGTCGAGCTCCTTGATGACCCGGTCGGCTTCTCTGTGCGGTGGTGCCTCCATGATGGTCAAGAACCCATCCAGTCCGTGTTGCCTGAACCATTTCCTGGCCGCTTCCGACAGCGTTTGTGGTTCCATGTCTGCTTCGAGGTAAAGGAAAGATGGCGAGGTAGAGTGGTGATGAGAGTGAGAGCGAGAGAGAGAGCGTTCTGAACGCGGCGGTTCTCTGAGTGCAGGTTCGCGTTTGCTAAGCTTCCACTGCCTTGGTGCTTCTGTGCTTCTTGGCTCGCGAAAACAAAAGGTCTCCATGCGTTCTTCTTTTTCTCTGTGCGTCTTGGCGCCTTTTTCGAGCATGCGCACGTCGTGTACCAAATTAGTATTAAGCAATGTGGCGGCTCTTAAATGCCCACTACGTACCTTTTCGCTCCTTGCTTTCACGTCCGTTCATACCTCGATTTTTAATGATTTTGTTTTTTTTGTTTTTTTTGTTTTTTTTTTTCTTTTAATGACGGTATGTGATCTTACACATCCGTCGGTCCCTTCGGACCCTTACCGTTTTCCTTACGGGTTGCCGTGTCTTCCTTCGCCTCTGCTACGGGTTCCCCGTCGTCTTTTCCTTCCATCCGTACCGTTCCCGGTATAGTGCCGGTGGGCTGCATAAACGGGTTATTTGGCATCGGTCCTTTATAGGGCTTTAGTCTAAATCCGTTCACCCACTTGCCTAGTACTTCACCGGCAAGTGTCCCTATCTGATAGGACCCGTTGTATTCCCGTGTCAGCCAATACGGGCCTGTCCATCTAAACCGGAGTTTACCTGGCATCTTGCCCATCCTCGTTTGGAATACTAGCACCGGCTTCCCGATTTCGAACATCTTTTCGTTACCTTTCCGGTGACGGTCAACGAACGCTTTCCGTCGTCGTTGCTCTAGTTCCATGTGTAGGATGCTGGCCAGCCGTTGCACCTCCAGTTCGCATAGTGCTGCTAGCCGCATTTCCTCCGACTTCTTTTCATTCAGCCGTTCCCGTAGTTGGATCCGTAAGCTTGGTACCTGAAATTCCACCGGCATGACCGCCTCTAAGCCGAACGCTAACCGGAACGGCGTTGTCCGGATACTTGTTTTGTATGCCGTTCGGTACGCCCATAGCGCGCTATGGAGCTTTGTATCCCAGTCCGTCCGGTTTTCATTGACAATTTTGCGGAGAATGTTCTGCAGCGTTTTGTTGGTGGACTCTGCTAACCCGTTCGCTTGTGGGTAGTACGGTGTGCTCCGTTTATGGACCACGGCATAGAACGTTGTTAAGCTTTCAACTACCTGGCCGAGGAAGTGCCCTCCTTGGTCGCTGATTAGTTTAATCGGACATCCATATCGGCACCAAATGTTCTCGTACAGGAATTTTGCTGTGGATGACGCGGTATTGTCTCTCAAGGCCTTAGCCTCCACCCATTTAGTGCAATATTCTGTTGCCACGATGACATAACGATTACCCGTTCTCATTGCCGGTGGCTTGAACGGTCCGACAAAATCCAACCCCCACTTCTGGAATGGCTCTAGTGGAAGTACCGGTTGGTGTGGCATCCGTGCTTGCTCCGTAGGCTGGCCCATTCGTTGGCATAGGTCACATTCCTTAGCATACTTGACGGCGTCTTTTAACGTCGTGGGCCACCATAAGCCGCTCTGCCATACTTTCCTTGCCGTCGCTTCCCCGGCATAGTGTCCTCCGGCAACCCCACAGTGTGCTTCCCGTAAGATTACTTCTTTCTCGTCACTACAGACTGCCCGTCTCCATATTCCATCTGCTCCCTTGTGGTAGAGAGTGTCCCGTAACAGACAGAAATTGCGGCTCTGCACCGCCAGTCGTTTCCTCTCGTCCCGGTTCATTTCCTCCGGTGGTAGGCCCATGCTTAGGAATTGGTGCATGTTTGTCAGCCACCTATCTTCTGATGCCACCGTGTCGTCCGCTGCCGTTTCCGGGGTGATACGGAATAACTCTGCGTCCGGGAATTCATCCGATACTCCGTCGCCTGATTCTTCGGACTCTAACCGGCTCAGGTAGTCTGCTACGGCATGCTGGATTCCGGGCCGGTGGAATATCTCGAATTCGAACTCCTGCAACAGCAAGGTCCAACGGGCCAACTTACCGGTCAGGGACGCCTTGGACACTAAGTACAGGAGCGCCGAGTGATCCACATGAAAGGAGAACTTCCTTCCCAATAGGTAATGATGAAACTTTGTGACACTGTAGATCATGCCCAGGGCCTCCCGTTCTGTCGTCGAATAGTTCTTCTCCGCTTGGGACAGCTTCCGGCTGGCGTAATATACCGGCTGGTACCATTTAGGCTCCGTAAGTTGCATTAAGGCGCTGCCGATAGCGATGTCGGAAGCGTCAACGAACACATGAAATTCCTTGCTCCAATCCGGAGGCTGCACGACGGGTGCTTGCGACAAAAGTACCTTCAGGGCGTTGTATGCCTTGTCCTCCGTATCCGTCCATTGGAACGGTGTCCGATGTACCGCGGTGTGTAATGGTGTAGCCAAGTCAGCCAAGTGACGGAGCATCCGGCTGTGCCACCGGATCTGTCCTAAGAATCGGCTGAGTGCTTTGGCCGTTTTCGGCGCCGGTGCCCCTAGTATCGCGTTTACTTTGTCCGGGTCGACCGCAATGCCCTCCTTACTTACAATGTGGCCCAGTAAGATTCCACTTGAAACCCCAAAGATGCATTTTGCTGGGTTTAAGCTTAGCCGGTATAACCTACACTTTTCAAGGCATAACCGTAGGTGTTGCAAATGGTCTTTTCCCCGGCTATAGACTGCAAAATCATCCAGAAAAACCTGCATGAAGGCAGGAATGTATTCGCCGAAGATCTCCATGATGATTCGCTGGAAAGTTGCTGGTGCCGTTTTTAGGCCGAACATCATTACTTCGGCCACAAACACCCCCCATTCGGTGACGAACGTTGTCTTCTCCTGGTCGTCGGGGTGCATCCGGATTTGATTGTATCCGCTGAACCCGTCTAAAAAACTATAAACTTCATGGCCGGCGACGGCATCCAGTACTCCATCCGTGAACGGAAGAGGGAATGCATCCGTAATTGTGGCTGCATTTAATTTCCTGTAATCTACACACACGCGGATTTTACCGTTCTTCTTCGGGACGACGACGATGGGGCTCAGCCACGTCGCTTTCTTTACCGGCCGGATGAAGCCCACTCTTAGGAGTTTGTCGATTTCCTCCTTCACTTTGGCGGCGTAGTTGGGGTTCATTCGGTAACGTCGTTGCGCCACTGGTTTCGCGTCCTTGCCTAAGTGGATCTGATGCTGATATAATTGAGGGTCCAGCCCTCGCATGTCTTCGTATGACCAGGCGAATACGTCGCGAAACTCCGTGAGAAGTTTGATCATCGCCGCTTTATCTTCCGGCTTCATTTCTTTGGCGATGTGTACCGGCTTTGATTCGTCCTTGCTTCCTAGGTTCACTTCGTCGAGCTGGGATGCTTTTACCCGTTGGGAAACGGCCATTTCCCATTCCAACGCTTCCTGTGCTTGCCGTAATTCCCGAATCGCATCTTTGTCTGGTTCGGCTTCGGTTTCGTCCCGCTGTGGCAAGTATGGCGCTACGGCTTCAGCTACGTCAATCTCGAAGAGTGGTACGATCTTCGGGTGTTCCTCCAAGTACTGGGCTTCTTCGTCGTCTGCCAACCCTTCAAGCATGTTCACGCATTCCGCATACAGCGGTGTGCATTCCTTACCGTTGCTTGTCCGTGGTTGTGTCGGTACCCGGACCTTGGCTTTTCCGCGCCGGAAGGTAATCATATTTTTCCGCCAATTTTGCTTGATGTGTGTTGTTTTCAACCATGGTCTGCCCAGCAACAGTGGGTACGCGCCTTGCGCCTGTAGCTGCAGCACTACAGCCGAGATGTGAAATGTGTGACCTCCTATGGTGACTTCCAATTTCCGTATTAAGCCCGTCGGCCGTACAGAGCTCGTATCCGCCATCTGTAGCCAGAACGGACATGGCTCCCATTCATGTATACCCAAGGCATCGCACGTGCGGAGGCTTATTACGTTCACCCCGGAACCTCCATCGATTACTGTGCCGGGAAGTTCGTGGCCTTTGACAATAGCTGTAATCACCGGACTACTAGTGTCCACCACCGTCGGTCCCTCCTCCGGATTCGAGAAGAGGACTGGTGCCGGTGGGGCTATACCGTCTGTCATGACCGTTTTTAGTCCTTCCGTAAATCGCGGCACGAGCTGCAAGAGTCTTCCTAATGGCAACGTGATCTGACATTCTTGCAGTGCTTGCCACGTCTCGTTTTCTGGGTGGCTACCGCCGGCACTCCCTATGGTATTCGCCTTTTGCCGTTCCGCGTCCGCGACGTTCCTTTCATTGGCTTCCTTCACCCATTCCGTCGCCTGTTTTCGTATGGCCTCTTGTGTTTCCCACTCTTTGGCCATGCCTTTCGACCGTGTGGTTACTTGCTGTATATCCGCCACTTCCGGAACCACCATATTAACTGCTGGTCGTTTCTTGTAGCTCTTTACCGGGCACTGGTTACTGTAGTGGCCTTCCTGCCTGCAGTAGTAGCAGTACTCTTTACGGGTATTGCTGGATTCAGCATTGCTGGTAGCCGGAGTCGGTCCCGTAGTGAGTGGTGCGTTCTGTGCCGGTTGGCTCCTTGGGGTTCCATGTTCCGGGTCCCTAGTGTGACCACCTTTCTTGAAATTACGTTTCTTATTATTCTTATTTTTATTTCGGTAGTCCGGTCGTGGTGGATCGTAAAATCGGCCGTAGTCCTCCTGGTGCCTTCGGTAACCAGGGGAATGGTCTCTGTCGTATTGCTCGTGTCGTCTGTTGGACTCCCGATAACGGTCCGATCGCTCATACCGGTCGTAGTTATCATGCCGATTCCCGTACCGGCCATCATTCTCTTGTCTGTCTCCGTACTGGACATCCTGTGCCGGTCGGTACCGGTTCATTCTTTGCCAACGATCGTCATCTTCGTCTCGGCTGCTTCTTGGCTC
Source organism: Azolla caroliniana (assembly GCF_043228905.1). NCBI lineage: Eukaryota > Viridiplantae > Streptophyta > Polypodiopsida > Salviniales > Salviniaceae > Azolla > Azolla caroliniana. The sequence continues at coordinate 8,285 of NW_028230661.1, forward strand.
GATCCGTCGGACAGGTGGTGCTTGTCGGTTTAACAGGTTATACTCGCACCGGTCCGTTGTATGACTCTTGGATTGACAAATCACACACTGAGTTCGCATGGTGCACTCCACTGCCGAGTGTCCGGCATTCAAGCAGATTGTGCATTGAATTGCCTGCCGGAACCGGAGATCTTCCTCGGTGGGTAACGCCCGTTGCAGTGTTCCCAGTGTAAGCCATGAGCTTGACTTTTCCATTTCTCTGACCCGGTCAATGACCTGGTCAATGGTGCTTCCTCGAAAGTCGATTACCGTACACACCGTGCGTAACGGTTCCTGGAGTGCGTTTAAAAATATCGTCCGTAATTCCTCCTCCGGGGGTGCACGGGCAAGCTGGCTATGCATTCGTTGGAAACGGATGACGAATTGGGAAATGCTTTCCCCTGCCTCCTGTCGGATCGTATAAAACAGGCCCACCATTGTCGTCTGGTCGACCTCCTTGTGGAAAAAATGCAAGAATTTTGCTTTTAATTCTGCAAAGGTTGTGATGGTCGCCGGGTCCTACGTCCGCCGCCATCGTGTCGCTGGTCCTTCCAACGTGACCCCGAATTCCGCTATCTTCGAGCGTTCTTCTTCCTCCGGTGTCATTCGCTGGGACGTGTGATTTGCTTCCCATGTCTGCTCGAAGGCATGAACATGCGCTTCCGCGTCCGGGTCATCGCGATACTTTGAGTATTGGAACGGCATGTCGTCGTCCAGTATTAGGCCGCGGTTTAGTGGAGTTTGTTGATATCTTTCCGGTTTTCTCTCCGGTTCCACTTCCGGTTCTTTTGCCGGTGCTTTTTCCGGTTCCTTTTCCGGTTCTTTTTCCGGTGCTTTTTCCGGTTCCTTTTCCGGTTCTTTTTCCGGTTCCTTCACCGGCTCTTCTTCCGGTGCCTTTGTCGGCTCTTTCGTTGGTGTCGGTGGCTTTGCTTCTTCCACTTCCGGTGTTGGTGGGTTGACGGCTTCCGTTTGTGGTTCCGGATAGCCCTGGTCGAACGGTTCCGGTTCTGGAGTCGGCACGGTATCCGACCCGTCGTCCTCCGGGCCGCCGGGGGTATCGTTGCTGCTCCGGTAGTTCGTGTGCACGCTGTATCCCCCTTCGGAATCCGATTCATAGGCTGAAAAGGCTTCTGCCTCGTTTTCTCCGCTTGCCAGTGCCTCGAGGAGGCGTTCGGTTCCCCGGAGACTACTTAGACTGCTTCCGTCGTCCTGGTCGCGAGTTTGCCGTAACCGAAGAGATTCCTCCGCGACTCTCCGGATCTCGTTGGAGAACGAACGATCCGAGCGAATTTCGTGTGCTGCTTGCTGGAAAGTCTCACGCCGTCTTTGCCGTTCGGGGAGGCGTCGAGCTCGGTCTGTAACCAGGTCGTGCGTTGTTCTCGTCATCCATTAAGCCGTCGTTCACTGCGAGAAAGCAGGGATCGTGGTCGCCAAAACTGTGTTATTCGCTGGCCGGACAAGGCCTAACACAAGGTGTCACGGAGACACTTCACCAAAGGGTGATTACGGCATAGGATTAAGATTTAACGATTCCACCGACTTACGTAGGTTACACAATTAGAATGCTTTGGTTAATTACACGCGTAAGATATAACAGTAATTACAGAACGGAAATCAACACAGAAGTATAACACCATATGCTCTATTAATTATCCGCTGCGATTACAATGGGAACCGGGCCTTTAAATAGGTTTCCGGCCCATAGTACAAAACGGTGCCCATCGCACCTATTCGGGATCCGTCCGGATCTAGAACGGCATACCGTTTCCAGTCCGTCCGTCCACACTATTCCTATTTACAACCACACTTAATTAATTCCTTCACTCCGTATTTTGGACTCCTTGCCGGCCGGTAACAGTTTCTCGTCCACATACACCTCATGTAATTGACACAGGGCGTATATGCTATTCTTGTCGACAGGGCACTCCCATCCCGTAGCTTCTCGGACGCCTTCCGCGGTGTTTCGGATATCGTTGGAGTCGGTTTTCTCGGTGTTTCCTAGCACCTCCGGCCAGAAAGACGCCTTCGCTCCCGTTGACTCCCCGACACATATTCCCGCGGTTGTCGCATAGTTGCTTCTTGCCGCTAACTCCTCCTCGAGCACCTTCTTCATGCCGCCTTTCCGGAAGTTCGGTCGGAGTGGCTTCCGAGAGTCCATCGAATGAATCCGGTTTCCCTCGTAGTAGATGAGATCCCGTCATAGCGCCTCCTTATGGTCGTCGCAATCCCTCCGATCGTGTTCGGCGCTATCGCACCATATGCACCGTCGATCCGTATATTTGGAGCTTGTGGGGCGGTCATCCGACTTCTTCACCATCGCGATCTTTAGATTCTCCATCTCCTTCAGCAGCTGCTCCATCGTAGACGCATCGACTCCCTTCTCGGCCGTAATCTCCCGAGCCCTCGGTTGATGGTCTTCCAGTCCCGTTCTCGGTTTCGAAATCGGTTCCGAAACCCTCTTTTCTTCGTTGGCAAGCCATTGCCCCCTCTTCGTGTACCGCGCGACGATATCCCGCACGCTTTCCCATGTTTCGGTGAGGCCGCTTTCGGTGGTCGTGTCCTCAAGAAGCACTCCGAGATCTTTCCGGTCCCGGACGTCCACAGCTCGCAAAAACATGATGACTTTGTCCGGTGCAAGAATAGTTTGATCTCTCGCGGACAACCTCCCGAACCGACTTTCGAATGTCGAAAACACTTCGAGGACCTTCAGCCCCTTACCTGACGTTTCCACCCAATCCTCGAATCCCCTCCGCGTTGCCTTGGAGGAGTCCTCGATGGCAAACGTGGTCTTTAACGCCTCTTCGAATGCTTCCCACGTCGGATTTTGTTGTTGCAACCCGTGGATACTCCCTTGAAGCCCGTCGGTCGCCACCCGGTTAAAGGATGTCACTTGCAGTCCTTCCGAAGCCCGGCACCGGAGCATCTCCGCCTTGTAGTCCTGCAAATATCGCGACACATCCTTACCATTAAATTGCCCGTTGCGTTGCACGAGCCGCTCTACTGATGCCGAAATCTCCGACATCGTGCGTTGTTCTTGAAACATCCGTTCGAACATCGCCATCATATTGTTAGCTTGTTGAGCCTCCATCTCCTTGCCACCCGTCTTCACGTCGGGTTCACCAACTGTGTCGTGCCTTTCGGCTCCGGATCATTTGCGTGAGTCGGGTGGGAACCACTGGGGTTTTGGACTAGGAGAAAGAAAAATACAAATAAAGCTAGTAAAGAATAGGTATAAAGAGTTATAAGATAAGAATCTCGTGAATCCCACGAGTTTAGTATATTTAGTCAATATTTAGGTAGTAAGAGAGAATTATTTTAGCAAATTCGTGAATCCCACGAATATTTTAGATTGATTGATCATTATAGAAAAATAATCAACAACCCTTTATATATTTCTCTCCTCCTTATATAAGGAAGGAAGAGCTAAGCATGGCTTCATGCTTTTTTTTTTACAAAAAGTGTTCATGTCCACTAAATGTGCATGTGATGCTTTTTTATTTCCTAAGTATAGGGCTCATGCACGCTAGATGTGCATGAGTTATTTTTAGTGTCTCGTGTTTTTTTTTCTTTTTCATATATTAAAAAAATACACGATTTACATTTTAATAAAGGTATGCATAAATAAAGGTCTTATACGTATTAAATCTATATTTAAAACATTTAAGATAAGTTAATGTAATGGTAAGGTTGGGGTTTGTCAACGTGGAGGTGTAGAGTTCGAATCACGCCTTGCGCAATAGTGAGTATTTCCTTTTTTTTTTTACATTTATGTCTCTTTATCCGGCTCTTCCTTGCCGGTATGCCGTTTTCTTCCTTGCCGGTATGCCGTTTTCCTCCTTGCCGGTATGCCGTTTTCTTCCGGTTCTCACCGAGCACTCCATTCTCTATCCGGAGGGACAAAAATATAATTTCCACATAGTGTGCAACCTACACTACGACAGCGTGAAGTCGTACACGATGATATCCACATTAGAGATATCAAAGGTCGAGGTGTTACGAATGTTTCGCTTCCTCTTCCTACCTCCCCTTGTCGTTGGGCATTCAATCATCTCCAATGTATACTTACCCGTAAGAGCATTTGCACTTCTAGTGTTGTACAAATGAATGTTTATAGACTTGATCATGTTTTCTATTTCATGCGTTAGCACTTCTAGAATTTTACCAACCCTAAATTGGTGGTCATGTGAGTTCTCATCAGTCGGGGTTGCAATCAATATCCCCACCGCGAGCTCTTGTAAATTGCCTTGCCATCAAGCTTCAGCTGCTTTGGTCATCCTTGGTCCCACATAAATGTCTCTTTGTTGTGGATGGACCAAACCATCATTAATCGCATTTGCTAGTTGCTCCGGAGTTTTATTTACATGATCATGTTGTAGCAACCATGTGAATGGCGTTTCCAAATTCCAATTATCACCCAATACACAATTTTCTATAATTCCTTTCTGATCACTAAAAAATACATCCCACCATGACTTGTCTTGTTGTGCGGCATATTTCTTTGCGGCCTCAATATGCTTTCTTTTTTCTTCTAAGGCTTGGAGCCATAATTGTTTTTGTTCCGATACCAAGTCACTATGCAACTGTTCTTTCTTCTCAATTGGCATTTGTTTAGCTCCATGGACAATTGTACTCGGCATACAAAGTAATAACTGGCAACCACCTTCAAGTTCCCATGTTGTAGAAGATGAATATTGTTTAGCATACAAAAGCGTAGAACCACTTATTTCATTTTTCTTTATCATAAAAATGTGATTGAAGCTTAACGGATAGAACGAGTACATGGCGCACCATTATGCATACATGACGAAAGTGGTGGAAGTGTGTGAACCGGGTCAGAAGCCTAATATATCTGACTATCACCCGACTAGACATCAACTATCCTGTCAAGGTGATCAGTCAATACATGCAGTGACCGACCGTTGAGCACCTTCAATGTGCGCATAAGCTACTGAGATATGTGAATGGCATTGAGGATCGGGGGTTGTTGTACTGACACAACATAACCTAGCAGTTAGTTGGTTATACAAATGTCGACTGGGCTGGTGATACGTCGGATCATCGGTCAACGTCTGGCTTTATGTTTTCTTTTGGGAGCGTGGTTGTTGTGTGGAGCAACAAGAAGTAGCTGACAATGGCCCTCTCAAGCACTGAGGTTGAGTATCGTGGAGCTACCATCGCGACTTGTGAAGCCATTTAGCTTTGGCGTCTGTTGCAAGACATCCGGATCAAAGTACCGGCTCCGATCCCGATCTACTGCGACAACATGAGTAGCATGGAGCTCACCAAGAACTCTGTATTTCATGCTCGTACAAAGCACATTGAGGTGCATTATCATTTTGTGCGTGAGCGATGAAGTTGAACTCTAATATGTTCGAATGGATCGGCAAGTTGTCGAAATCTTCACCAAGGTACTCAGATCCAACAAGTTACAACACTTTTTGGAGATGCTTGGGCTACAGCATCTTGACGTGACGCACTTGAAGGGGAGAACGAGTACAGGTGAAGACACCGGAGAAGCAGTCAGAGACGAGGAAAAGATCGAAACAAGGGGAGACAAGGATGAAAATCAACTCGAGTCAACTAAAGACGTCAGCACATCTGATAAAGTCGGAATGAGCGGCTACGGAAGTAGAGTCACGAAGGACAGAGCCGCCTAGAAGACGAAGGCCAAGACCCGAACGTGGTTTGATATTGGGAAGGGAATGAAGATTGAGGACGAATTGGAGAAGCCAACTCGGACAAGAGTGGGAACGAATCAGAGGCAACCGGTTCAATCGAAAGGTTCAATTTGGAGGAACCGAATCACTTGAAGGCCAAGCGGACGAGAGGGCAACAGAAGTTGATGCCGACATGGAGGAGCGGACGGATCGAGAAGCGCCGAAGTCACAACAGTGAAGGAGCTGAGATGGGCCTAATGAGTAAACAAGATGACCAAGAAGGTCGAGGTGCACGAAACCGGATGAGTCGTGGAAAGCGGGACCATATAGGTCGAGGAGTGCAAGCGAGGCATGAAGATGCCAGGAGAAGCTGGAAGCTAGGACTGGCAATGATAGACACCACGATCCGACCTCAAGTTGAGCTTGAGGGGCAATGTTAGGCGAACAAGCTCAACATGATCCGGATTGGCTGAATAAATCAAAGCCGACTCGTAATCCAGAACAAAGAACCGGATCGATGTTTGGATTCGTATCCGGAACCAAGAGCCGGATTGGTATCCGAAACATTGTGTAATTGGTAGGCCGTTATAGGCCCACAGTCCTAGTTGTTTGTGTTGGGAGACAGGTCCCTCCGGATGGGAAGGGAGAAGAACAGTGCCGATGAACAAACTCGGCCGAGGCCGAAACCGTATGAGGTGGACCCGGCTACAGAGAGCCGGATGACGCAGACCCGGTGAAGACCGGATGAGGAGTACCCGGCTACGGAGAGCCGGATGGTACAGACCCGGTGAAAACCGGATGAGGAGTACCCAGCAACGGAGAACCGGATGAAGAGACATATTCGTAAATATGTTTTCTGATAGTCCATCGAGGCTATATTTGTAAATAGCCAAAAAGTCATATTAGTATAAATATGACTTAGGGCAAACTAATAGTGTGGTTGTCGTTTCTTGTTGGTGCAAGAGAAGAGAGAGTGTGTAACTGTATAGAGAGAGAGAGAGAGAGAAAGAGGTCGTTGCCTCTGTTGTAACCGCCGCCTGTGGCGAAGATCTGTGAGCACGAGGTCGTTGCCTCAGTGAACTCACTATTGTACATTCTTACATAGTGACAGTTTGCAGCCTGTGGGCTGCCGTGGTTTTTCCCCTAGTTTGGGGTTTTCCACGTAAACCTCCGGTGTATCTTCCTCTTCTTTGTGTCGTGTTTTATTTCCAGTTTTCTGTGTATGAAAAGAATCTCGGTTGTGGCCGAGCGTTGCACATAAGGAGCGTTGAGTTCCCGTCAAGTGGTATCAAAGCGAAATGACACAGAAATATGGACGAATCGTTTGGCGGCATGTTCAAGCTCACCGGCTCCAACTATTCGGTATGGAAGTCGAAGATGAGGGACATGCTCGTGGTTAAAGACCTCTGGCTGCCGGTTCAGTTCGGGGACAAGAGACCGGACAAAATCGACGCCGCGATATGGGAGGTGATGCACATGAAGACAACGGCGTACATACGGTGCTTCATCGACATGAGCCTGTACAACAACTTCAATGAAGAGAGCAAGGCTCATGAGCTCTGGGAGAAGATCGGCATAATGTTTTAAAACAAAAATGTTGTTAATCAGGTTTCGGTATTCCGGAAGCTAGTAAGACTCCGGTACCAAGATGGCTCCAACATGGCGGAGCATATGAATGCCTTCCAGGGGCTGATACACCAGGCAACGTCATTGGAAGTACCTCTTGCCGATGAGGTACTAGCGCTACTCCTGCTCGGTTCCCTCCCGGATAGCTGGGAGACGTTGGTTGTCACTTTGGGCAACGCCGGGCCGGAAGGAAAATGGTTATCCCTAGCAAGAGTAAAGTCGAGCTTGCTAGATGAGGAGGCGCGTCGGAAGGATAAAGATACGAGCTCCGACTCCAAAGCGCTCCTTACCGAATCGGAATGCGGAAGACATAGAAATCGTAGTCCCCAGAACTAGGAGAAGTCGGGGACACGGTCAAAGTCAAGGGGGAGGCCTACTTGCTTCTATTGCGGCAAGCCGGGACACTTCCAAAAGAACTGTCGGCATTTCCGTAAATACAAGGAAACCAATGGTACCGATTCGAAGCGGACCCCGGACCGGAACGGTAAAGACCGGAAGGGAACGACGGCAATCGCGGCAAGTGAAGAAGAGTTGATGCTCATCATCGAGGAGTGTGAGATAAACCTTGTCGACGACGAGATGACCTGGGTGGTAGACTTCGGAGCATCGTTCCACCTTACCCCGGACCGGAAATGCTTCTCATCCTACTCAACCGGTGATCACGGCTGTGTCCGGATGGGGAATGAAGGAACATGCCGAATTGTCGGCATAGGAGACGTGTGGCTGACAACACCAACTGGATGCAAGTTGCTGCTGAAGGATGTCCGACACGTTCCGGAAGTTCGTCTGAACCTGATATCAGCCAGTCGGCTAGATGATGAAGGCTACACGAGTAGCATCCGGAACGGTGTCATGAAGTTCAGCAAAGGGAGCCTGATTGTGGCTCGGACCCGGAAGGTAAACACGTTGTACCTGATGAATGCCCGGTTATGTCCGGAAGAAGTGAACATGGCATTCGACACTGCCGGTGAGCTGTGGCACAAGAGGCTATGTCACATGAGCGAGAAGGGGATGAAGAGGCTTGCAGACGACAACCTCATTCCAGTGAAGAACGTGCACTTAGAGAAGTGCACTGATTGTCTGGCCGGGAAGCAGAACCGGACCTCCTTCCGACCAAGGCCACCGATGAGATGTAATGCACCACTGGAGTTGGTGCATACGGATGTGTGTCAGGTAGAAACAAAGTCACATGCCAGAGCGCAATACTTCGTGACTTTCATAGATGACCACAGCCGGAAGCTGTGGGCCACACCGTTGAAGACGAAGGATCAGGTGTTATCCGTCTTCAAAGAGCTCCACGCGAGAGTGGAAAGAGAAACCGGCCGGATGCTGAAGGCGGTTCGAGCAGATAACGGAGGAGAGTACCGGGGGCAGTTCGAGGAGTACTGCCGCTCGAAGGGAATCCGGCTCGAATTTACCGTGCCAAAGACGCCGGAATTAAACGGACTGGCCGAGAGGATGAATCGGACCATAATGGAGAGGGTCTAGAGTATGCTAGCGCATGCAAAAATACCCAAGAAGTTTTGGGCTGAGGCACTGTCGACGGCGACGTATACGTGATAAATAGATCACCCTCAGTACCCTTGGACGGAGACACGCCACAGAGAGTGTGGACCGGTAAGGAAGTATCCTACCGGCATCTGAAGGTGTTCGGGTGTCTCGCGTACGTGCATGTAGCTAAGGACCGGAGAGGAAAGTTAGATCCAAAGACCCGACCATGCATATTCCTCTGTTACGGTGACGATGAGTTCGGCTACCGAGTGTGGGACCTGGTCGACAAGAAGGTATTCCGGAGTCGAGATATTATCTTCATGGAGAACAAGACGCTCGCCGACTGGGAGTCGGAGAAGAAGATAATGAACTTCGAGTCGACCGGTAAGGATAGACTCTACGATGAGCAGACCCAACCGGCAAGAGACCGGTTAGCACTCGAGGAACCAGCCGGCTACGGTGAGGATACCGAACCAACAGAAGAAGAAGTAGAGGAAGCTGAGACTGGAACCGGCCAATACCCCGAATCGGATTCGGATGAAGAGCAAATGGAGGAGCTGGTTACCGAAGCCCGAAGATGTAGATATCCTCTCAGAGAGAGAAGGGCCCCCCGGAGATTTCCGGATGCAGAGCATGTTCTACTGACCGATGAGGGGGAGCCGGAAAGCTTTGAAGAAGCGAAGGTAGACACCCACAACCAAAAATGGTTAAGTGCCATGCAGGATGAGATGGATTCCCTGCATGAGAACCATACGTACGAATTGGTGGAGTTGTCGAAAGGAAAGCGGGCACTCCGAAACAAGTGGGTGTACAAGTTGAAACCGGGAGATGCCGGCAAAACTCCAAGATACAAAGAGAGGATCGTGGTGAAGGGGTTCCAGCAGAAGAAGGGCGTGGACTTCGACGAGATATTTGCCCCGGTAGTAAAGATGACCTCCATCCAGACGGTGCTGAGTATAGCGGCAAGCATGGACCTCGAGGTAGAACAGCTGGACGTGAAGACGGCATTCCTTCACGGCGACCTCGAAGAGGAGATCTACATGCAGCAACCGGAGGGATTTGTGGAGAAAGGGAAGGAGCACCTGGCATGCCGGTTGAAGAAGAGCCTCTACGAGTTGAAGCAGGGCCCCCGGCAATGGTACCGGAAGTTTGACTCCTTCATGACCGATCAAGGGTACCACAAGACGCAGGCCGATCACTGCGTGTTTGTGAAGAAGTTTGAAGGAGGCGACTTCCTGATACTCCTTCTATACGTGGATGACATGTTGATCGTCGAACGTGACCAAGTCAAAATACAGATGCTGAAGAAGGCTCTCAACCGGACCTTCTCAATGAAAGACTTGGGTCTGGCAAGACAGATGTTGGGGATGCATATCATTCGGGACCGGTCAAACAAGCAATTATGGCTGTCACAAGAGAAGTACGTGACAAAGGTGCTTCACCGGTTCAACATGTCAGAAGCAAAACCGGTCGGATCGACACTTCCGGCAAACTGCAAGCTATCCGGTAAGCAAAGCCCGAAGACGAAAGCAGAGAAGGCGGATATGATGAAGATCCCATACGCCTCTGCCGTCGGGATCTTGATGTACGCAATGGTGTGTACCCGACCAGATATAGGATACGCAGTCGGAGTGGTGAGCCGGTTCATGAGAAATCCCGGCAAGGAGCACTGGAACGCGGTCAAATGGATACTCCGGTATTTGAAGGGCACCTCAAATATGTGTCTCCGATTCGGCTCCGGGAAACCTCAACTTGACGGTTTTACCGATTCAGACATGTCGGCTGATGTGGATACCAGCCGGTCTACATCCGGGTATGTAATGACATATGCAGGGGGAGCTGCTTTGTGGCAGTCGAGGCTGCAGAAGACGGTTGCATTGTCAACCACAGAGGCAGAGTACATGGCAGCTGTGGAAGCCGGCAAGGAAATATTATGGATGAAGGACTTCATCGGAGAGCTCGGTATCCGGCAAGAGGAATACCGACTCTATTGCGACAGTCAAAGTGCCATCCACCTTGCTAAGAATGTGGCCTACCATTCCCGGACAAAGCATATCCAGCGAAGGTATCACTGGATCCGGGAAAGAGTAGATGACCAGGAGTTCGCACTGACGAAGATCCACACGGCCGAGAACGGGTCAGATATGCTGACCAAAGTGCTGACACCCGACAAGCTGAACGCATGCCGGAAGAAGATCGGGCTGGTAAGACACCCCATGCCGGAGTGAAGGGGGAGTTTGTTGGGAGACAGGTCCCTCCAGATGGGAAGGGAGAAGAACAGTGCCGATGAACAAACTCGGCCGAGGCCGAAACCGTATGAGGTGGACCCGGCTACAGAGAGCCGGATGACGCAGACCCGGTGAAGACCGGATGAGGAGTACCCGGCTACGGAGAGCCGGATGGTACAGACCCGGTGAAAACCGGATGAGGAGTACCCGGCTACGGAGAGCCGGATGATGCAGACCCGGTGAAGACCGGATGAGGAGTACCCGGCAACGGAGAACCGGATGAAGAGACATATTCGTAAATATGTTTTCTGATAGTCCATCGAGGCTATATTTGTAAATAGCCGAAAATTCATATTAGTATTGTTGGGATTACGGTCCCTTCGGATGGGATGGTCGGATGTCGGAGATGAATGACGACAAGCCCGGTTGCGGTTTCGGAACCGGATGATGAAGACCCCGACTTCGGAGCCGGACGACGAATGTACCCGGAGAGAGATCCGGATGCGGGGACATATCTGTGAATATGTTTGCCAAGGGCCCTTGAGGCTATAGTTGTAAATAGCCCTAAAGTCATATGTGTATAAATATGACTTAGGGCAAACAGTTTTTATGTTGCTACTCATTTTTCTGTTTTTCCACTCAAGAGGAGTGAAGAGAGAGCAGTCGTGAGAGAGATAGAGCGTGAGAGAGGAAGAGGTCGACGCCTCTGTGTATTTCCGCCGCCTGTGGCGAGGACAGCGAGCTCAAGGTCGTCGCCTTGCAGCTCGCCATTGTATACTTCTCTGTGCATAGTTTTGGTTCGGAGTCTTGTACTCCCGTGGTTTTTTCCCGTACAGGGTTTTCCACGTTAAATCGTGTGTCCACTGCATTTCCCATTTTCTGCAACAACGATTCGTGTGTTTCCTTGGTTGTGGCCGAGAGGTGAAGTTTGGAAAGTGTCGATTATTTCCATCAAACTGGTATCAGAGCGAGTTGCTACAGAAAATGGAAGGCGGCGGCAGCGGGCAGCCGGAGATGATGGTGCTGAATGCGCAGAATTACGCCGACTGGAAGATCAAGATGGAGGATCTTCTGATTGTTCGGGACCTGTACGAACCGATTGACAGGTCGGAAATACCGAAGGGGGTACTTGAGTCGGAATGGAGGCTTCTGAACCGGAAAGCCGTTGCAACCATTCGGCAATACGTAGACGTGAGCGTTCTACAACATGTGGCGAACGACACCAACGCATATGAGATGTGGCGGAAGCTGTCGGGCCTCTATGAGAGGAAGAATGCGTTGAACCGGACCTCCCTGATGAGGAAGATAGTGAACCTCAAGTACCGGGACGGCGAGAGTATGGTGGAACACGTAAGCACGTTCATGGGATTCGTGAACCAGCTTGCGGCGATCAAGTTCCCGTTGGAGGATACAATGCAAGCCATCATCCTGATGTGTACATTGCCAGAAAGCTGGGAGAACTTGGTGGTGACTCTCAGCACCTCCTGCACGGAAGATAACTTGTCCCTACAAACGGTAAAGACAAGTATTTTGAACGAAGAAGCGCGTCGGAGAGATAAAGAACCGGCCTCCGACTCGAAGGCGCTGCTTACCGAATCGGAACGGGGAAGACAATGGAACCGGAGTCCGCAAAGACGGGAGAAGTCGGGGACCCGGTCGCAGTCAAGAGGAAGACCCACATGCTTCCACTGTGGGAAGCCGGGGCACATCCGGAAGAATTGTCGGCATTACCAAAAAGACAACGGAGCCGACGACACCAATTCGAAGAAGTCTTCGGAACGGAACGGTGCTTACCGGGGAGCCACGGACCGAAATGGTTCGGATCGGCGAGGGCAGGACCGGAAAGGAACGACGGCACTCGCGGCAAGTGAAGAAGAGATAATGCTCATTACCGAAGAGAGGGAGCTGAACCTTGCCGGTGAAGAGATGACCTGGGTGGTCGATTCCGGAGCGTCGTTCCACCTGACCCCAGAGAAGAAATACTTCTCATCCTACACAGCCGGTGAGCACGGCTGTGTCCGGATGGGAAATGAAGGTACATGCCGGATTGCCGGCATAGGAGACGTGTGGCTGATGACATCAACCGGATGCAAGATGCTGCTGAAGGATGTCCGACACGTTCCGGAGGTTCGATTGAACCTGATTTCGGCCGGGAGGCTAGACGATGAAGGCTACACGGGTAGCATCCGGAACGGTGTCATGAAGTTCAGCAAAGGGAGCCTGATAGTGGCTCGGGCCCGGAAGGTCAACACACTGTACCTTATGAATGCCTGGTTGTGTCCGGAAGAGTTGAACGTGGCAGCCGACACTGCCGGTGAGCTGTGGCACAAGAGACTGTGCCACATGAGTGAGAAGGGGATGAAGAGGCTTGCAGAAGACAACCTTATTCCAGTGAAGCATGTGCACCTGGAGAAGTGCACTGATTGCCTGGCCGGTAAGCAGAACCGAACCTCCTTCCACTCAAGGCCACCGACGAGACGTAGCGCACCATTGGAGTTGGTGCACACTGACGTGTGTCAAGTAGAAACGAAGTCACATGGCGGAGCCCAGTACTTCGTGACATTCATTGATGACCACAGCCGGAAGCTGTGGACGGCACCGTTGAAGACAAAGGACCAAGTATTGTCCGTCTTCAAAGAACTCCACGCGAGAGTGGAAAGAGAATCCGGCAAGAAGCTGAAAGCACTACGAGCGGATAACGGAGGGGAATACCGGGGGCAGTTCCCGGAGTACTGTCGCTCGAAGGGAATCCGGCTCGAGTTTACTGTGCCGAAGACGCCGGAACTGAACGGGCTGGCCGAGAGGATGAACCGGACCATAATGGAGAGGGTCCGGAGTATGCTGGCGCATGCGAAATTACCCAAGGGGTTTTGGGCTGAGGCAATGTCGACGGCGACATACGTGATAAACAGATCACCCTCAGTACCTTTGGACGGAGACACGCCGCAGAGAGTGTGGACCGGTAGGGAAGTATCCTACCGGCATCTGAAGGTGTTCGGGTGTCTCGCATATGTGCATGTGGCTAAGGACCGGAGAGGAAAGCTAGATCCAAAGACCCGGCCATGCATATTCCTCGGTTACAGCGATGACGAGTTCGGCTACCGAGTATGGGACCCGGTCGACAAGAAGATATTCCGGAGTCGTGATATCATCTTCATGGAGAACAAGACACTCGCCGACTGGGAGTCGGAGAAGAAGATGAAGAGCTCCAAGTCGACCGGTGAGGATCAACTCTACGAGGAGCAGTCCCGATCGGAAAGGGACCGGTTAGCACTCGAGGATCCGGCCGAAGACGGTGAAGAAACAGAACCGGCCGAAGAAGATGAAAATGATACCGGAACCGGCCCCGATCCCGAAATGGATTCGGACGAAGAAGAATCGGAAGAACCGGTTACCGAAGCTCCGGAACGGAGATATCCTCTAAGAGAGAGAAGGGCCCCCCGGAGATTTCCGGAACCAGAGCACGTGCTGCTAACCGACGAGGGGGAGCCGGAGAGCTTTGAAGAAGCAAAGCATGACACCCAGAGCCGCAGGTGGTTGAGTGCCATGCAGGACGAGATGGATTCCCTGCATGAGAACCACACATATGAACTTGTGGAGTTGCCGAAAGGAAAGCGGGCACTTCGAAACAAGTGGGTATTCAAGCTGAAACCGGGAGATCCGGAAACCCCCCGAGATACAAAGCCAGGATCGTGGTGAAGGGGTTTCAGCAGAAGAAGGGCGTCGACTTCGACGAGATATTTGCCCCGGTAGTGAAGATGACCTCCATCCGGACGGTGCTGAGCATAGCGGCAAGCATGGACCTCGAGGTAGAACAGATGGACGTGAAGACGACATTCCTTCACGGTGACCTCGAAGAAGAGATCTACATGCAGCAACCGGAAGGATTCGAGAAGAAAGGGAAGGAGCACCTGGTATGCCGGCTGAAGAAGAGCCTTTACGGACTGAAGCAGGCTCCCCGGCAATGGTACCGGAAGTTCGACTCTTTCATGACCGACGAAGGGTACCTCAAAACGCAGTCCGACCACTTCGTGTTTGTGAAGAAGTTTCAAGGAGGAGACTTTCTAATACTCCTCCTGTACGTGGACGACATGTTGATCGTCGGACGGGACCAGGTCAAGATACGGATGCTGAAGAAGGCTCTTCACCGAACCTTCTCAATGAAAGACCTGGGTCCGGCGAGGCAAATACTAGGGATGCACATCATCCGGGACCGGAAGAAGAAGCAGTTGTGGCTGTCACAGGAGAAGTACGTGACAAAGGTGCTTCACCGGTTCAACATGTCGGAAGCAAGACCGGTCGGGTCAACACTCCCGGCAAACTGCAAGCTGTCCAGCAAGCAAAGCCCCAAGACAAAGGCTGAGAAGGAGGACATGATGAAAGTACCATATGCCTCTGCCGTCGGGAGCTTGATGTACGCAATGGTGTGTACCCGACCGGACATCGGATATGTAATCGGAGTGGTGAGCCGGTACATGAGCAATCCCGGCAAAGAGCATTGGAACGCGGCCAAGTGGATACTCCGATACCTGAAGGGCACGGCAAACGTGTGCCTCCGATTCGGCTCCGGTAAGCCCGAACTCGACGGCTTCACCGATTCGGATATGGCGGCTGATGCAGATACCAGCCGGTCCACATCAGGGTATGTGATGACGTATGCAAGGGGAGCTGTTTCATGGCAGTCGAGGCTGCAGAAGACGGTTGCGTTGTCAACCACGGAGGCGGAGTACATGGCGGCTGTTGAAGCCGGCAAGGAAATAATATGGATGAAGGACTTCATTAGAGAGCTCGGTATCCGGCAGGAGGAGTACCGACTCTACTGCGACAGTCAGAGTGCAATCCACCTTGCGAAGAACGCGGCCTATCACTCCCGGACGAAGCACATCCAGCGAAGATATCACTGGATCCGGGAAAGGATAGAAGACAAGGAGTTCGTGCTGACGAAGATCCACACGGACGAGAACGGGTCGGATATGCTGACCAAGGTGCTCACACCCGACAAGCTGGAAGCATGCCGGAAGAGGATCGGATTGGAGAGACATCCCATGCCGAAGTGAAGGGGGAGTTTGTTGGGATTACGGTCCCTTCGGATGGGATGGCCGGATGTCGGAGATGAATGACGACAAGCCCGGTTGCGGTTTCGGAACCGGATGATGAATACCCCGACTTCGGAGCCGGACGACGAATGTACCCGGAGAGAGATCCGGATGCGGGGACATATCTGTGAATATGTTTGCCAAGGGCCCTTGAGGCTATAGTTGTAAATAGCCCTAAAGTCATATGTGTATAAATATGACTTAGGGCAAACAGTTTTTATGTTGCTACTCATTTTTCTGTTTTTCCACTCAAGAGGAGTGAAGAGAGAGCAGCCGTGAGAGAGATAGAGCGTGAGAGAGGAAGAGGTCGACGCCTCTGTGTATTTCTGCCGCCTGTGGCGAGGACAGCGAGCTCAAGGTCGTCGCCTTGCAGCTCGCCATTGTATACTTCTCTGTGCATAGTTTTGGTTTGGAGTCTTGTACTCCCGTGGTTTTTTCCCGTACAGGGTTTTCCACGTTAAATCGTGTGTCCACTGCATTTCCCATTTTCTGCAACAACGATTCGTGTGTTTCCTTGGTTGTGGCCAAGAGATGAAGTTTGGAAAGTGTCGATTATTTCCATCAAGTATAAATATGACTTAGGGCAAACTAATAGTGTGGTTGTCGTTTCTTATTGGTGCAAGAGAAGAGAGAGTGCGTAACTGTACAGAGAGAGAGAGAGAGGGAAAGAGGTCGTTGCCTCTGTTGTAACCGCCGCCTGTGGCGAAGATCTGTGAGCACGAGGTCGTTGCCTCAGTGAACTCACTATTGTACATTCTTACATAGTGACAGTTTGCAGCCTGTGGGCTGTCGTGGTTTTTCCCCTAGTTTGGGGTTTTCCACGTAAACCTCCTGTGTATCTTCCTCTTCTTTGTGTCGTGTTTTATTTCCAGTTTTCTGTGTATGAAAAGAATCTCGGTTGTGGCCGAGCGTTGCGCATAAGGAGCGTTGAGTTCCCGTCAGTTTGTCCACGACACTAGCCTATTAGATAGGCGTATTTTTGGGGATTTTGTGTCACAACTCAATTACGATCATTGAAGTACTTGTCAGTACTCCTATTTGTCCTATGTGGACGTGTATACTTATTGCTCATAGAGCACATTGTATATACAGAGTGTTGAGTGTTAGTTTGAATATAGTTTTTTGTGTGTTCTGATCTCTCTCTCTCTCTCTCTCTCTCTCTCTCTCTCTCTCTCTCTCTCTCTCTCTCTCTCTCTCTCTCTCCCACGTATTCTCTATGTAATTTAAGCTTTCCATTAAACTTGCATATATTTTCGGTTACTATCCGGCAAAACCGGTTGAGTCTATACGCTTTCGCACGCTACTCATTACAAACGGAGCAGACACAACCAGAGTAACCGAGGGAGAAGGAGTCGATGCAGCAGAGGATGGATGAGGAGAATGCACCACAAACTGCACAAGATGAACAACAACTGGCGGAACAGCCAGAGAATCAAGCACAGCCGCAACCGCAAACTATAGAGGGGGAGCCGTCACAAGGAGTACACCACCAGAACAAACGACGGACAATCAACAAAGCATTCTGGACATTTTGGAGGAGATCTGAGACCATGTGGGTTCAACATGCAAGGCATTGTCCCATGGGCATGTCAGGTGTTGTCCAATGAAGTTGTGACCGGAGTTGGAGGAGTGAAAGGACAAAGAACCGGAATCAAGAAGAAGTGTGAACCAGATAAAATAGGAACCGAAGGATATTATAGGAAAAGAAGTAATAAACGAAACGTTGTAATGAAATAGATTAAAAGAAAAGAAATTATGAGGTGCCGAATACAGAAAGATGTACCGATCCGGATAAACACCATTTTGTATCAGAACTGGCTACCTATATAAGCGGTCCGGATTGTATGAATTAAACAATGAATAATATAAACTTGTCTTTATTGTTGTATCTTGTGTACTTGTCCTCTACATCTTTATGCTTTAATCTTAGGTGTGTTCATTCATATCCAAATTGTGTATAAGATATTGTGTTAGATAACTGGATAGTGTGCATATGTATCGGAGAACACAACCAGATAATTCATAATTGTATGTGTGCATTATTCCATCCCCTCAACTACACCTTTGGATAGTATTCCGGAAAGGGAATACATTGTGTTTGCGACTAAGACTTAGTCCAAAATAAACATGTATGTATGTGCAAGTCTATGATGCCATAAGATGCTGAGATCTAGGTTTTCTTTTGTGGATACATAAAGTGCTTCTATGTCTGTATGTGTTGGTGGACAATGAATGTGGTAGAGCCCTTTATCAAGGAGCCTATAGATGTACTTTATTTTCTATCCATTGGGTGACTTATGCTTAATTTGTGCATATGTTTCTTCGAATTTTATGGAGGTGCAATTTTTGGTTTCTTGAGAGACTGATAATAGGTTTCTCGTAATTCCAGGAACAAAATAGACATTGTCTACTATGAGGAGTTGATTGCCCTGTAGGAGAAAGGTTATGTCCCCTTTTCCTAAGGCATTTAGGTTGCCATTCTTACCAAACACAACTGAGATTAGTACTGGTAAGGGGTGGCACCAAGTGTTGTTTGGTTGTTGTTTTTCATTGATTCATGCAGTCAAATCTTCTACAAGGAAGACTTGCAATAGATCATCATAACCGTCAACAGTTTTCTCATTGTTTGTTTCAGTTGGGTATTTGACTCAATTTCTGAAATTTCTTCAGCTAGGTGGGCTTTTATTCGAGATCTAGTTCTTTAATATGATTGTTTATTTCTGGTTTGTTTGAACCTACATTGATTGTTTGCGTGTCCAGATTTATTACAAATGGTGCAAAAAATTTGTGAGAATCTAAGGTTCCTAGTTTGTGATCTAAAGTTTTCTGGGTAGTTTCTAGGCCTGTATTTTGTTATTTGATTTGATATTTGTTTGGTACGGTATGCTATCATTGCTTATGTGTGTTGTGTTTGTTCAGGTCGGCGTGCCTTTTTCATTGCTTCTTCTTGTCTAATACAATTTATAAGGTCAATGAGAACTGTTGTGTTTGTATTGAAGTTTTGGGTGGTCACAAAAGTGCTCCAAGATGGTGTTAGTGCACCTTACAAGAGGAGCCTTTGCAATTTTGATTCAATTTCTACACCGGAGGTAAGATAGTCATCTAATTTGTGTTTCCATGAGTTTATGAATGCATTCATTTGTCATCTTCTTGCATCTTTAAAATGACTAATGAGTTTAGAGTCATGACCTAATTTTCGTCTGCAGTTGGTTCAAATTCATTCTTTAAGTCGATCCGCATGGCATCCGCATGGCATTTGTGCTTCTGCAATTTCTTATTGCGTCAACTTGTTGGTCCTCCAGATTTGACATCATTTCTAGCTTTGCTGCTAGATCTTTTTCTTCCCATGCAGGATAGTTCGGGTTTGTCGTGTTGGTTTGCATGTATGTGTACTCAACTACTACCCACAATTTCAATTGTTTGAAAAGGAGAGTCATTTTGCTACTCCATACTCTATAATTGGTATTGTTCAATTTGCTAATTGTTGTTTTTCTGTACAAGAAATTTTGGGATGAAGAAGAAGTTGTCAGAGCCATGGTTGTGAAAAATAATGTTTGTTCCGAACCAAGAGTGTGCAAGTTTTAGAAGAGTTTGATCTAAGGGTTGTTCTCTGATTTTTTATGGTAGAATTTTGGATGTCATCTAAAGGGGAACCTGCTCTAATACCATGTAGAGAATAGAGAGAGAGAGAGAGATTATATTATCGTCTTCAGAGGTCAAATATGACCTATGAGACCAAAAATATTACATTTCACGTAATACGTGTGAAAGTGAGTAGTGCTCTTGATGTTCAAGAACTTTACTAATGAATGTTGCAATCGAGAGTGCACATTGTGGTTTTGAGAGAAATTCGTGCAAGGATTGGGCTCGATCGAAGAGATGTGGAAAGCATGGTCGAATATGATCAAAGGCAGAGCATTTTATCAAAGTGTGATACTCAAACTCTTGAACTTGTTTAGGGCAAAGTGTGCATAGCCAGCCACTCTCATCACTTGTGCCCCAACCCCCGTCTCACATCGCAATGCATGTGAGCTAAGTCACATGGAAGCAATGGTTCGAATGGCAGATAAGGGGATGGGCTCTAACATGTATCGATGTGTACAGTTTCCCCGTTCCGCAAAGAATATGGTTTTGTAGTTCAGTTCAACATATGTAGTATAATGTGTGAAGCGTGAGCCTCCACATTTGTGCCATGTCACGATACATTGGCATTGCAAAAAGGCCTTGTTTATAGAGGAATCCAGTGATGCATCATGAAGCAAGTGTCTTGCATCCCATCTACCAAACCATTTTTCTATATATTGCATTCAACCGAAACACAAAATTTTGCTTTTATGCGTCTTTTGGATCTTTTTGCTTGCTTCCCATGCAATTCTAGGAAGTTGATGTGAGGGACTTTCTTGAACCTTAAGCATGTATTCAACAACCCTTTCCATGGCCATAATCTCAATGGGAAGCGGCCCATTTCAAGGAGGGTGTAGGGAGTTTGTTTCTTAACTTGTAGAAACTTTGTAAGAATTTAATGTTTTTGGACATTTTCAAACTCTTTCCACGGAGAGAGAGAGAGAGAGAGAGAGAGAGAGAGAGAGATAAATTGTGGTTCTTCTCTACTAATTGTAGAGAGGCGTGTACATATATATTATTCTTATAGGAGAAATGTGTCCTTTACAAATGTAATGTTCTTGTGACTTTTCATAGGAAGAGTCATAACTACTTTTTTTATTTTACAATTTTCTTATTATCAAATTTTATTATTTTTCTTTAAATTTCAACATTTTCTACTTGTTGAAACTCTTAAATTTGATCTTTTAGGTTATTAGTCATGAACCATTCAAGGAAGAAATTCAAATTGCTTTGTGATTCTCTCCTCAAAGCATCTCTACTTTGTAGTCTCGAAGGTATCATGTTATTGATTCCTTGTGGACAAATCCGATGATAGGTTGCTTAAACATTACAAGTGTTTGGGCATGGGTTTGGGTATGAGTATAGAGAAAATATCCAAACAAGGGTTGAGCCATGTCTAGGATATGATGTTCACCCAATTCGAACTAGTCTTTGGTGGGGGACACGAGAGGGTTGGGATGCTCTAATGATGAAATTATTGGAGGTGAGGGATCCAAGCTGAGAGGCATACTTGTATGCTTTAGAAAAACATACAAGTAATGTTTGTTGAGTATGATGTCAACTCTCTGCAAGAAGTTGGGAGTACAATCACATATTTTCCTCCTCGCTTTTTATTCTTATTTTAAGAAAATATACCAAAATACTCACACCTAAATTATTCAAGAAAAAAACAATGGTTTTCACCAATTCCAGTGGTTGATTGTCGTAAAGTCCGATTGAATGAATGACGTGAGTTTTTCTTCTTTCTCTTAATGGATAAAATCTAAGTACTCACATCATCAAATCACTGATTCCTCTTTCCTTGAGACATGGTAAGTAAAATTGAAAAATGGCAATTGTAAGTGGTATTATGATTTGTATACTTGGAAGGTCAAATGCTTTAAAGCATTCCAAAATGTGATTCAAAGGTCTACTCAAACATTTATTGTGATTTAGATATGGACATAACTTTAGGTTTGAATGGAAAGCCTAATTTATAATAAATAAATGGGAACGGATAATTATCCTAGGATTTGAGGCAACCTAGCATGGTGAGCAACATGGAGGTACCTACATGACAATCAAGGGACTTTTGGCTTAAAGCCTCGGATTTATCCCTCTCTTTTTTTTTTATTAATTTATGATAAATTAGCCTTCCCATTCAAACCTAAAGCCATGTCCATAATAGATTTGGATAGAGATTGTGCATAATCTAAGAGGTTCTTTGTAAAACATAAAGGTTAACATTTAACAAGCAAAGTTACAATGTTGTAATTTCTTGTCATATAGGACACAAAGGTATGTTTTATAGGCAGTTTTTTTATGATGAGGAGTGGTTTTTTATTCTAAACTAAAGTATTTATTTAAGCTGATAGTTAGAACTTAACTTTGGTCAAGGAACGTGGGTAATTACCTATATGCACAACCTTACTATATTTCTTGATACTAATGTAGTATATTTCTTTGGAAAAAAATCTACAAGTTTATTTTAGCCAATATTTTCTACACTTTGGAAGAGGATTGTTTTTATCAAATTAAGATTCTATTTTATGCATAATCATATTAAATGATAGATCAATTATTAACATATTGTGGTGTGCATGTATGCAATATATACATGAATATATAAGTGGTTTTCATGAGAATAGCTTACAAAGACACAACCTACAATGTCATGTATTGTAAGTAGATTTCCAATTTCTCACAGAAGCTTCAATTTCAAAAACAAGGGGTGACAAACCAATCCTCTTTTTTATCTTCCTTTTCCAAACAAACTAGGCCTAGTAGCATTACTATCTTTGAAAGTGCATGGGACACTTAGTGATGCAATGTAGTCGAGAAATGTTGCTAAACTCTATAAACATCAATAAGATCACATTATCAATGCACACTTTGGGTGATATATTTTTTGAAACATATAAAAACCCTAGCAATAAGATGGTGTGTGATGCTTTGGAATAGAAGAAATGGCATTGTGCACCTATAATTACTTACCAAAAAGTGATTACCTTCACCATCTTGTGACTAATTAGTAGTTGATTGCTGCCACAATAGAATTTAGAGACTACAAAGGAAATTTATTGATGTCTCATCTCATTCTGAAAGTTTGTCTCATGAGGAAGTTCATGAGTTCATGATTACTTAGGAACAAACAGATCATATTATTACTTATGAAGATAACCAATTTTTTTATTTAAACATTGTTACCCAAATCCATGGTTGCTCCCATATCATTATATCATAGTTCCTTCCATGTGTAGGTGATTGAAGTATCCGGATTTTTGCAAAATTCAGCATTATATGAAAGGTTCTAGTATCTACTTATGCAACTCTTTGGTAAATTTTGGCAATTCAATATATTGAAGAGAATTCATCATCATGCTTGAAAGAGAATTGCTACATTAAAGTTTACTTGATGATCAAGCAACTCCAATTAATTTTCCCAACAAGATTGTTGACGTCTCATATATTACCTTCTTGAACACACAATTGATGCCGTAATGCCATCACACCATCCCACCTAGATAAGCTTGTTTTCCTCTATATTCTTCACCCAAAATGTGCTCACAAGCAACTACAATTATAGGAACGTCATTACATAAACTATCTAAACCTATTATTGTGCATTGATAGTCTTAACTTAAATAACGTGAGTTTCTCACCATTCCCAAACTTTACTAACAATCAATCATGCACGTGGAGCTCTTCACTAGTGCCTTGTTCATTCAATGTTTCACATAAGTCTGTACATTGTGAGAACACATATTCCCTAATCTCTTCCAGATTTGCAATATTTCTAGTGGCATGCTACAATTTCGATCAATTAGAATGCAAAACAAATCTTCATGTGCACCAACAAGGTAAGGTGGAACCAACAGTATAGACAAAAATATACCAAAGGCTGGTAAGGATTGTGTGATGATCAAAACACCATAAGATTCTACTTTTGAAAAGAGAAAGGGGCATCCGGTTTGTTTTTTGTTTATTTTTCTCATGGCAAGCAATGATGAAATCAAAAGGCTTACTATAGGGGAATTCCAAGTGGATATGTAAAATAATCATTGGAGAACTAATACATATTGAAAGGTATATATTTATTATTTACACGTTGAAATCATAAATTATTTTCTAAAGAAATTTATTTTTTAATGATGGAGAAAGGTAACTCTCCAAGACAACCAACAAACGTATGTTCTCTATATTAATGGGGTCAGGCAAAACTTGCCCATAAATTCAGAAATTTCCAGCATCATGAATATTTTGTGCCAAGTTTCAATGCTCTTAAGGTGAAGAACAAACGTGGAAGTAATCGTCATCCATTGCATTATACCATGTGTTGCAAAGCACTTTTACCAATAATTTTAGTAGAAAATAGTTGCTCATAAATTATATAATTGTCAAAAAACAGTCTCATCCTTTTAGTATTGCTTTCGTATGAAAAGATGTATTCTTTTCATGATTTCAAGAGCATCTTGTGTTCATTGCACATGTCCAAGCAGGCAAAGAAATTGGGGCAGAAAACCTAGTACAGTTTTAAAATGATAAAAAAGAAAGCTACAGAAGTCAATGGCTACAAAGCATGGGTGATTAAATTTTAGCTAAAACTGCATTTGTTCATTTGATGGTGTTTGTTTGAATCTCACTGCTGCATGGTTTCAGCAGTTGTCCCCCGTCCTAATAACTAGTCAACTATCATCATAATCAACAAAACATAAGATCAAGTCGGATAATATTTACTAGTGTCCACATCATGACCAAGTCAAGTTGCCTAAACCATGAAGGAATACGATAATCTCTATACTACCATCTCCTTAGCGTAATGATTGGATGTAGTGTTCTTTCTCTGGCTTGATGTCTGTTTTCATTTAGGCCAGATTAAATTGCAAAACTGAATTAATGAATCATCATCGTTCTTGAGCTTGAAACCACATTTATGCTATCAGATCTCTGAAATTCCTAGAATCTCACTCCTTGAAACTGAGGAACTGAAATTTTTTATTTAGTATATTAGTAACGAAAATCGGAAAGCCTACAAACACCAAATATTTGATATGATCTAAGGTGTTTGTAAACATATATTTAGAACAGTTCAAACCAGTATTCATCAGGAGAACAATTCCTGGCATAAATTTGAGATTTCCTGAGATGAACAACACTGTTAAACAGTGCAGATCTCAAGAGGAAGCTGAGGATAATAAAGATTATACAGATTGAAATAGCACAAGATAGATCTTGGATTACATAGAGTTGAAAGCAGATTTATGAAGAGAATGTACCACACATTTCATGAAGAATTTAAGACATTAGGCTGTACAATATAGGAGTTAAGGATAAATTGCAATAGGATCACCAGAGTAATTGTTTGTATTTGTTATTTGAATAGTTTCTTTTCATTTCGCATCATCATCATCATCAACATCCCAGCTCAAATCCTCCTCATCTTGATCTTGACCACCAAGCTTTCTTCTTACATCATCTCTGGGAACCTCAGGAACTTCCCAGCTAGCCTCACTATTCGATGACCTTTTGCTACTAGGCTCTTCACTATCCTCGGGAACTTCCCATCCAAGGTCATCCTCATCATCAGGTGAAACCTTTGCAGCAAGATTTTGGCTTGATTCGTCCTTAACAACAAATGATTGTTCTTTCATGTTTCCTATTGACTTTGACCTGCCCTCCTCTCGAGATCTCACAATCAATTCATTGGAGGAAGTCCAATCTTTACCCTTGATCTCGCTTCCTGAAGCTGAATCTTTACCCTCAATAATCCCCTCCTCTAAGGCTGACTCTTTATGCTCACCCTCTAAGCCAGAATCTTTATTCTCCGTGAGATTCTCACTCTTCAAATGAGAAACTTTACCTTCCCTGTTATTCTTATTATCTATGATTTCTTCCTCAACCTCCTCCTCTGTATCCCAGCTCAGATCCTCTTCCATATGAGAAGAAGCTCTTTTAACCAGGTTTTCTCGAGCAGCCTCAGTCTGTTTAAGCTTGTGAAATTTGTAAAAATATCTTGTCCAGAAGGTTTCTTCATCTACTACGACATCGGGGACAAATCTTACTAAAAGATCTTTCAAAAATGCATTACTAGCAAGCAATGCCTTGATTTCCTCCTCCTTCTCCAACATTGTGAAAGTAGATTTCCATGATGTGAAATCAGCCACATCTTCTGGTTCATCGCAATAGGTTCTACTATCATGTTGCAAAGACATAGCTTGCACCTCGAAACGACTATATTTACCACCAGAAAGAGGGATAGGGGAAATACCATTCTCATACCTGGAACTCGAAGGAGGAGGAGGAGACAAGAAAGTTGGAGATTCTTCCTCATCGAGCTTAAGAACAGCTTCTTTTCCTTGTGAAATGATATCAGCAGTTCCACGCAAGACTGAACTCGAGAAATCTTCAATAACTTGACCAAGGCTCGAGATATCTTCTATAACTTGACCAAATCCAACAGACCCTATCGATTCTTTGGCCAAGGTCGTACCTGTTTCAATTGATGTCGGAAGATCCTTTACAGCAAGAACCGCTACATCTTTGATGATTTTGGTCTCGTTCTGAAGACCAACTCTGAACTCTTCGAGATCTTTCTTATATACTTGCAACAATCCTTCCGATTTGAGAGCAATGGATTTCACCAGACCTCCGAAGTTCCAGATCCCTGATTCTGATTCTGATTCTTTCTTGGATTCTGAGTCCTGTGAGGAAGATTCGATTTCGGGTTCGGTGGAAGGAAGACTCTCTGTGTAGGAAGAAGAAGAAGAAGAACCTTCTCCTTTGGAAGAGGAAGCCATGGTGTTTTGGACTTCAGAAACGGATACATCCTTCTGTCCATCGTCTTCTTCGTCTTGCTGCGGCAGGGAGAGAATTTCTGGAATCTTGAAATCGGAGAAAAACGAGGTATTGAAAAAACTCATGGCGACAGGGAACCCTAACTTCTCCTGCGTCGTCGTCGTCTGTTTCTGCAGAGATGGGGGGGGGGGGGGGAATTGTGGAAAGGCCTTCCTTCTTGCTTGTTTCCTTTCATTTCTAATTAATAGCTTTTTTATCCACTCATTAGATACTAATTACAACTTAATTTTGCTTAATACGTTTAGCTTAACACTAATCACCCAGCCCAATAGAGTCGGTTCACACGTACTCACCATGATCACAGACAACACAAAGAGCCTGTAATCAATCAAATATGTGTACCCAAGCTCATTCATCTCACAAATGCAACTATACTAAAGTCGGGAAGGCAGATATTACGGGTTCGTCAAACCAAGAGTGAGTCAACCTACTAGTGGGGGCTTACCCACACCATGTACTTACGAGGAAATGGTCCCCGAAACATGGACACATTTCATGCAAGTGAATGGATTTGACGAATATATGCATTGGAGTAATTGGGTACCTCTTTGTATAATTCTAAAACCGTGAAACAACATTTTGGGCAATTTCCATGTTGAAATCATATTTTACCCATGTTAGAGTGTTTGTGTACACATGCTTCCATCAAGTGACCCTATTTGACAATGGCTTTACCTATTTCTCATCTTAATTTGAGGAGGCTTGATGCATCCTTCTTGTTGTAAATTTATGAACAAGTAAGGTATCGACCCACCCAATTGACTTTTGAAACTCTAGAGAGAAGTAATGAAGTTTTGAGAATAATCTCAACCACAAACTCTTCTAGAGAATATTACATGATTTCGTTTTCTCCAACATGACTAGGAGGTCAATCTTAGATTGTATGAGAGTACTTAATGTTCCTCTCAACCTAAAAATGATTCCCTATGTTGTATGCATTAATCATTTTCATGAATAGCCAAAGAAGGTGTAAATAATTTTTTAAATGAGTTGGAATCATTAGAACCATTTTGGAAATATCACTAATTGTATAGCTTTACTTCATACTATTGTGAAATGTTGGAGTCTTTATTGGACAAAGTGATCATTTAGTTACTTCCTTTTGGTCACCGTTTATCGTGATTGAAGATACCTAGAGTTGTGACATAACCACCCAAATGGCTTTAGGAATTAGGGTGAAGAGATCTATGTATCCTTCCCACATATTATACAAAAAAAACATGTATCATATTAAACGTATGGTGATTCATGATTTCATCCCAAAGAAACACTTCACATTTGATGGAAGCATCTTGTATCTGATACGTGACATCTATTTTATGCATTATGTCTTGTGTCATGCAATCAATAAAGGGTTATACAATCAACTTGTGATAGATAACTTCCATACACTCATTTGAGTCTTAACGTTTATCCACTAAGAAAAATCACCTTTCCCCGACTCATTTATTACTAACTCTAAAAGTGGGCCACAAGAAGGGGTAAAGTAGATAATGATCACACAATAGGATCTCATATAAGAGGTATATGAACCCTAATCTACACAAATTTGAATTCCAAGATGCCATGATTTGCTTGTGTGAAGTAAAATAGCAATTTACACATTTACAAAGGCAAAATTTACCATTATTCGTTATAGCACTTGTTCTAGCATAGAAAAATACCAAGAATTGTATGTGATATCCAAGTCAAACATTTAGAGTGTGAGGTATTATTATGATTAGGGAAACCTAGTTCCACCAAACATTGGCATAAAACTTATTGTTCCAACATAGAAAATTATCTATAATTCTATGTGATCTCCAAGTCAAACGTTTAAATGTGTGAGCTATTAGCATGATTTGGGAAACTTAGTTCCCAACAAACATCATTATAGCACTTTGAGTTCCAACATAGAAAAATAATCTAGAATTGTATGTGATCTCCAAGTCAAATGTTTAGAGTGAGGTGTTAGCATGATTAGGGAAACCTAGTTCTCAATGAACATCATCTTGGATAAACATGAACTTTCATATATTAATATGCAAACTGATACAAATGCAAATACCTTCAATACTTCCACGGCTTTGGAATTGAAAGTTGGGTAGATATTTAAGGAACATGAGTAAAACATTTTCCAATGTATAAGCTCCTAAATATTTTCCTAACCAAGAAGGGACTCCAATCCACACATTAAACCTTATGCATTGATGTATGATTACTTTGGCAAAAGTCTTATACAACCCACAAATTCAGAAAGGACATAAGCTTCCCATCTTACTAAAGCTCCACAAGTCTTGAAAAATGATTGTAAGAGAACCTTTGGGTTTCACATTAAATGTCATGACCTTGTAATCAAAAGAGTTTGAAATTTCATATGTAATTCCATCCTACCTAGGATTTATAATCAAAAAGTTGTGAATACATGCCCCACCTTGTTTTCTTTATATCTTTTTCCAAGGTTGCAATCACTACTTGGAGCTCAACCTTCTACTTGATTTATGGAAATATATTGACCATGTCTATTCCATCTCAATGTGTAGTCCCAATGTATTCTCATTGAGGACACATCTTTATACTAGCAAAGTTGTATATGTCGCTATCGTAGGCTGAGTGGTCCAAACTATGACGGGTGTGACCATAAATTATCCTGTGGTAGTTTGTACCGTAGTATTCTACACACAAAGATAAAGTGAGGGTTAACCGAATGTGTAAAGAAGGGAGGATTACTTTTAATCCTAGGAATTGAGACAACCCATAAGGGCCAATTGTGAACTTGCTTGGGGCCCTTAGGTCTGGCTATAAATATGAGGCCTACATACCCTCATTCGACACATCATTCGACTAAGTTGAGACTGTAATTTTGTGTTGAATAGACTCTTGTAGCAAGTGCGCTAGTGCCAGGTATGACTCGATGCATGTACACAACATGACTTGGAGACATCTAATGACAATTGTGTCTTTGATGTTACGAGGTCAAACCTATCTCGACATATTCGACGTGGAACCCTCCGAAAATGCATAGGGCTTGACGATTGGATATTTTTTACACATACATTTGTAACCGCATTTAATTCAAGAATGTCGATCTGTGCACTACCTGATGTGGTTGCTTGATTGACGTTCCCTTCATTGGTTGACTCCACATTGTAGTTGTACTCATCAATGGAATATACCTAACTTAGCTCAACAGTTTGTGGAGATTGAGGAGATGGTTGACCTACGCAATATTCCTCAATAGAAAAGGCCGATCCTTGCGACATTGAATATCATTCACAAAAAATGGTGAGTTTTGACGCATGACTCTTAGCATAGATGATCCTCTCTAAATGACACTGTAGTGTTCAAATGTGTATATAAATATATAAATAAAAATATAATTACTTAAATATATAAACTATATATTTAACTATACATAAGTTAAACTAATATGGTTACTTTAAAGTAACTAAAAATAACTAATACTAAGTTTAAACTAACTACACGTAAATCATTCCTAGTAAATAATGACCTTAAATTAACTTTAAAGAAGTTAAACTTAGTATTGTTGTGTAGTGGAGCAAGAATAGGGCTAGTTAGTTATGTGAAGCACCAAGAACTTAAAGTTGTAACTAACACGATTTTAAATAGAAACCAAGGATGACCAAGAGGGGAACTTTTGAGCCTATTCTATGTATGTTACATTGGTGGAGATGACGGGCTCTTGCCACATCGATTGAGCAGGTTGTAGAGCACTCCAACAGACTTCTTGATAGAGCACAACGAGCCGACAACAGACTCTCCTCATTAGTAGCCGATAATCATCGTTAGGTCACCAACCACAACACAAAGATCTTATACATCATGCAACAACTGGCAGGGGACAACACTATTAGCATGCAACCTGAATTCATAGAACACACACAGATTATCCTCGCCATGGAGAAGATGTTTCATGCGATGTCGACAATGATGATGCAAGTAAATAATACGAACCAAACAATTATGACATGGCTTACAAATCAGTCCACAAGCGCAACGACCAACAAACAGAAAGATTCAAGAATCTGTCCAAGATCCTTCTCGGGCCTTCATACAGAAGATGTTCTAGCCTGGTTGGATCATTTCGGCAACGTGGCGAGTTACCATGAATGGCACGACGAAAGAAAGGCGTTAGAATTGCGAACGGTGCTAGAGCATGTTGCCACCACTTGGTTCATTCAACAGTCCGAGGAAATCAAATAGAATTGGACCTACTTACGCGAGCAAGTTATACAACGATGTCACACAAACAACCCTCCAACAATTAAACAACCTATGTCAACAGGCACATGAATTAGTGGCACAATTCACTGTCAAAATGAATAGTTGTTATTACGTGTCGACCCCAATATGAAGGAGACCATGAAGCTCTATTTTCTGCTTCCATGATTACGCCACGACATATGCCGTCGTGTTAGAGGCCAAGGCCCAACTACATTCCAGATGGTTGTGCAAATGGCACAATGAATTGAGGCACCAGATTACATCGACCTACCAAAGTGGACACCACTTGCAAATAATAGTTGAGCTGACTGTTGGCCCAATGGATATAGACATCCAAAATGCACAATTTAGCACTATAAAGAGCTTACCAAATAGAGATTGTCATGATAAGCCCTGTTGTTTCTATTGTAATGGGTACGACCATGTAAAAAAATATTGCAGGAAGTTTGTAGCCTCTAGACATTATCAAAATGCACAAATCCAATTGGCCAACGCTGCATCACTCACAATGGAACAGGGAAATAGCCAAGCGAGACGTTGACGAAAGAGTAGCTCCCGCACATTCAAGCCACAACCTCTTCTGAACACATGGTATGTTCCATAATAGCACAAATAAATCACACATCACATGAAACACTTTTAGCATCATGATATGGCAAGACTCGAACTTGTGACCTTATGTTACACAAGTCGAGCTCTTGACCATTAGACTATAATACAAAGGATATTATTTTCATTTAAGTTTTACTATTGAAAATTGATGTATATTCCAGATTTCTTTGGAACATTCTAGAAACTTTAGGAGTATTCCTGAGAACACTATAAAAGGAGGCACAAGGCATTATTTCGAACCAAATCGGTTCAACGCCAGTCTTAAGCCTCCTAGCTACTATTGTATATTCCCTTAACATAATATATATCTTTTGTTATCCTCATTCTCTCTCTCTCTCTCTCTCTCTCTCTCACTCGGTCTTTCCTTCTCTCAAGAGTTCTACACCTCCCTTAGTACTAATCCTCATCTTTTAGTACTAATTCCTTCTCTGTTTTAGTACTATTCCTAACAGTACTTCTCTGTCTTAGTACTGCTCCTTACATTTAGATTCAGGAAGCACCATATCTTCAATTAGTGTAGATTTAGTTAAGTCACTAAATTTACCCACTTCACCTGCAGCGCCAATCTAGGTAATCTTTCGCGATAAGCAAAAAATATACTGTGGATTGAATAAAGTCGCCATCAGGAATAGGTATGCACTTCCCCTTATCTCAAGTCTTTTAGAACGGATCAATGGTGCAAGGTTCTTCACAAAGATCGACTTACGAGGAGCGTATAACCTCGTATGGATCCGACCAAGAGATGAATGGAAGATTGCGTTTCGCACCAGATATGGGCACTTCGAGTATACGGTCATGCCATTCGGCCTCACTAATGTGCCAACAGTCTTCCAGCACATGGCAAATGATATATTCCGAGATCTCTTGGATGATTTTTTGATCATCTATTTGGATGATCTATTGGTTTATTCGAAGACCCAAGAAGAGCATGATTCTCATGTACTGTTAGTACTAAAATGACTTCGAGAACATAGTCTTTATGCAAAACTGGAAAAATGTAGTTTCGGGTGCAACCATGTAGAATTTTTGGGCTATTTCATTTCCTCGGAAGGCATCTCCATGGATCCAGCTAAGGGCAAAACGGTGGTAGAGTGGCAGACTCCGTGTTCGTTGTGAGATGTGCAATGCTTTTTAGGCTTTGCCAAATTTTACCGCAAGTTCATACAGGATTACTCAAAGCTTGTTCAGCCTCTCACACAACTTACTAGGAAGGGAAAATCGTTCGGTTGGTCTGAAGAAGTGGACATTACTTTTGAGAGTCTTAAGAAGACATTTACATCAGCTCCTATTTTAGCTCATGTTGATCTAGAAAAAACATTCATCATTGAAGCCGACGCGTCCAATTTTGCCTTGGGTAGCATTATGTCTCAACAAGGCGATGATGAAAAGCTACATCCTATGGCTTTCCATTCACGCAAGTTTGATGCCGCGGAAATGAACTATGAAATTCATGATAAGGAGGTATTAGCAATAGTGGACTCTTTTACACAATGGAGGCATTTTCTAGAGGGGTCTTCTCATCAAGTCATCGTATTCAATGATCACAAAAACCTTGCCTACTTTCAGAATGCTCGTGTGTTAAATTGACGTCAAGCTCGGTGGGACCAATTCCTCACTCGTTTCAACTTCAAAATTACATATTGTCCGGGGAAGCAACAAGGGAAGGTAGATGCATTATCACGACGTTCGTATCTAGCACCGTGTCTCGGAGAGCCGGCTTTCGATAACCAAAAGCAAGTAATCTTGGGACCGGCACGACTGCAAGCAACACAGGTCTTTGGTATGCCCTTGAATTCCCACGTTATCGATACCATATGTGAGGACTTGAAGACAAATGTTTTCGCTCAAGCCATTCTAGCACAAATTGATCCCTCTCGAGCATCTTGTTCACAATCACAACAACCAAGTACGGACTATCGACAATTCAAATGTCATGATGGATTACTATTCTTTAAGAAACTCTTGTATGTTCCTAATGGTGCTTGTCACCTTCAAGTAGTCCAAAACTGTCATGACACATATACAGTTGGGCATTTTGGTAGTGCTAAAACACTAGATTTAGTACAACGATCATTCTGGTGGCCCCATATGCGACAATTTGTCGAAGATTTTGTTCGGACTTGTGATACATGTTGCAGAGCAAAAATGCCAAGGCATCATCCATATGGTTTATTAGAACCATTACCAATTCCAAGCAAGCCATGACAATCCATTTCCCTAGATTTAATCATAGATCTTCCGGTCTCTAAGGTATTCGATGCGATCTTAACAGTAGTAGATCAATATATGAAGATGGCCCATTTCCTGCCATGTACTAAGGAAATCTCTAGTGAAGAAACCGCCGAAATTGTCACGCGTGAAGTATGTCAGCATCATGGCCTTCCTAATAGTATCATCAGCGACCGTGGACCCCAGTTCGTCTCGAAGTTCTGGAAGCACCTCTTTAAAATGCTTAAGGTCACTTGTAACCTCTCCTCAGCTACCACCCGCAAACAGACGGCCAAGTAGAATGAACAAATCAAATGCTGGAGTAGTATCTTCGGGGCTTTTTAAGCTATCATCAAGATGACCGGGCGGATATTCTCCACTTCGCCGAATTTGCGTATAATAACTCTGTCCACTCATCGACAAAGGTGACACCATTTTATGCTTACACACGGGCTGTCACCTTTGGTGGTGTGTATTTGAAACCCCAGAGTTACCTACAAATCCTTGTGTAGAGGATCGTTTGGAGCGGCTATGTAAGATACAAGTAGATTTATCTACTCATCTACAACAAGCTCAACAAACACACAAGGTTTACGCGGATCGTCATCGGCTTCCATCCAGTTTTGACATTGGAGATCGGGTGTGGCTACTACGAAGACATATCAAGACTACTCGCCCATGCGAGAAGTTGGATTACCGGAGATTAGATCCTTTTTGACGGAAACTCAACGCTCCTTATGCACAACGCTCGGCCACAACCGAGCTTAGAATCATACACAGAAAACAGGAAACGAAAAGCACGACACAAAGGAGAGAAAAGGTGCACAGAATGTTTACGTGGAAAACCCAAACTAAGGGAAAAACCACAACAGCCCACAGGCTGCAAACTATCACTATGTTAGAATGTACAAAACAGTGAGTTCACGGAGGCAATGACCTCATGCTCACGATCTTCGCCACAGGCGGTGGTTACAACAGAGGCTACGACCTCTTCCTCTCTCTCTCTCTCTCTCTCTGTACACTGTTACGTGCTCTCTCTTCTTCTTCCACCAACAAGAAATGACAACCACACTTACTATAAGTTTGCCCTAAGTCATATTTATACTAATATGACTTTTCGGCTATTTACAAATATATCCTCGATGGACTCTCAGAAACATATTTACGAATATGTCTCTTCATCCGGTTCTCACCGGGTCTGCACCATCCGGCTCTCCGTAGCCGGGTACTCCTCATCCAGTTCTCACCGGGCCTCGATTCCAAGATTGTTTGCAACAAGGTCTACTATTTAGTCAATTGGCTAGGATATAGTCCTAGCAAGCGTACTTGGGAACCAATAGAGAATGTCAGCAAAACTTGTGCTCTTCTTGAAAACTTCCATCGTCAATATCTAGACAAACCGGGTCCTCAATCCAAAACGACTCGTGACACTCGTCGTTTTAAAAGGGGGTAATGTCATGATATGGCAAGACTTGAACCCATGACCTTATGTTACATGAGTTGAGCTCTTGACCATTAAACTATATGTTATAATACAAAAAATATTATTTTCATTTAAGTTTTACTATAGAAAATTGATGTATATTCCAGATTTCTCTGGAACATTCTAGAAACTTCAGGAGTATTCCTGAGAACACTATAAAGGGAAGCACAAGGCATTATTTCGAACCAAATCGGTTCAATGCCAGTCTTAAGCCTCCTAGCTACTATTGTATATTCCCTTAACATAATATATATCTTTTGTTATCCTCATTCTCTCTCTCTCTCTCTCTCTCTCTCTCTCTCTCTCTTTCCTTCTCTCGAGAGTTCTACACCTCCCTTAGTACTAATCCTCATCTTTTAGTACTAATTTCTTCTCTATTTTAATATTGTTCCTGACAGTACTTCTCTGTCTTAGTACTGCTTCTGACATTTAGATTCAGGAAGCACCATATCTTCAATTAGTGTAGATTTAGTTAAGTCATTGAATTTACCCACTTCACCCGCAACGCTGATCCAGGTCATCTTTGGCGATAAGAAAAAAGTATACCAATCCGCTTCACACGCACATTGTACATTTACCCTTGCACAACACACCTTTCTTCATTCCTTCTACGTGTTACTGCACCAACTATTTCCAATGACATTAGGTTGTGATTGATTTATAAAGAATGGCGCACAACTACACTTTGATACACAAATGTTAGTTTTACCTAATACAAAGCCATTACCCACAATTCCATTACTTAACACTCCACAATTTAGCACACACATCTTGCACACACAAATTCACCTAGAAACACCACAGATACGACTAGTTGCCATCTATAGTTGACAGGAACTACACGCTCCGATGAACACCGCTCGGCCACAACCCAGCTTAGAATCAAACAAAGAAAACGGGGAATGAAAAACACGACGCAAAGGAGAGAAGAGTACACAGGATGTTTAACGTGGAAAGCCCTGGGAGGGAAAAACCACGGAAGTCCACAGATTCCAAACTATCACTATATCACAATGATTACAACAGTGAGCTCACGGAGGCAACGACCTCGCGCTCTCGATCTTCGCCACAGGCGGCGGTTACAACAGAGGCAACGACCTCTTCCTCTCTCTCTCTCTCTCTCTCTCTCTCTCTCTCTGTACACTGTTACGCGCTCTCTAGTCTTGCGCCAACAAGAATGACAACGACACTTTACTAAGTTTGCCCTAAGTCATATTTATACTAATATGACTTTTCGGCTATTTACAAATATAGCCCCGATGGACTCTCAGAAAACATATTTACCAATATGTCCCTTCATCCGGTGAGCACTTCTCACCGGGCCTTCACCATCCAGTTCTTGCCGGTTACTCCACATCCAGTTCTCACCGGGTCTTCCGTTGCCGGGTACTCCACATCCGGTTCTCACCGGGTCTTCCGTTGCCGGGTACTCTTCATCCGGTTCTCACCGGGTCTTCACCATCCGGCTCTTGCCGGGTACTACTCATCCGTTTCTCACCGGGTCTTCCGTTGCCGGGTACTCCACATCCGGTTTCGGCCTCGGCTGAGTTTGCTCATTAGTACTGTTCTTCTCACTTCCCATCAAGAGGGACCTGTTTCCTAATAGTAGTATCCTTCGGTAGTTCCCCGACCTATTTCACAAGCCTACAAAGACAACCAAGATCAATCTTCCTGTTAGAGCTTAGCTACTAATGTAAACATATGATAAGGATAGAAGATAGATAAATAAGAAAGGAGAGAGAAAGAAGGGTGCCGATCCACCTAACCACCCCCGAGTGAAGGGATCGGAAATCAAGCCTCGATCGGTGTCCCATACCACCGTCGTGGCGTCGAGTCGTACCTGGTGCTGGCGCACTCGTTACAAGAGTTGATCCACCACAATGTCAAAGTCTTGACGTAGTCGATAATGTGTCAAATGAGGGTAGCTAGGCCTCATATTTATAGCCAAACCTAAGGCCTCCATGCAAGTTCACACTTGGGCTAATGGGTTGTCTCAATCCCGAGGATTAAAAGTAATCCTCCCCTTCTTTACACTCTCGTTTAACCCTCACACTTTATCCACATGTATAGAATACTACGGTAAATTCTCACTACGGGATATTATATGGTCATGTTCATAACATACTTTAAAATATTGCACTCTTGCAATGGAAAGTTAGGGAAGTTAGTTCTAAGAGTATTTTCCCGTTTCCATGTGGCATCTTTTAATAATGGACTTATCCATCCATTTAATTTTAATTTCTCGGATTACTTTAGAATACAAATTTTTTGTTTTAATATCAAGAATTCTTTCTGGTACATGTGGTTTAGAAGATAATTCTTCAGAAGTAACCAGAGTTTTAGTTTTCACTGTATTGTCGCCAGAACCAAGAAGTTCTTTTAGATGCCTTACATGAAAAACTGGTTAGATTTCAATGCCATCAGGAAGAGTGAGATGATAGGCTGATGAACCAATGCATTTGAGGACTGTAAGAGGTCCACAAAACCGTGGGGCTAACTTAGTGCACTTACCTGTACACAATGTCTTAGAATTGTGAGGTACACGTAAAAATACTTTCTGTCCAAGGTTGAATAGACGAGGTTGCCTATTATGATCAACATAGAAACACGCTATATCTTGAGTTGTTTTTATATTATCTCGTGCAATATGCAACATATCTTGCATATCCCGAAGAAAGTTTTGCGTAATTTGCAACTCATCATGATCTATATTAACATCAATCGGGCTCGTGGCTGAAACCCATACATCAACATAGAAGGACTATATCCCGTCGATGTATGCTTGGAGCTGTTATAAGCAAACTCCAAAATTGGGAGATAACGTTCCCATTTTGTTGGTTTTCTACCAGCACATGCACGGAGCATGTCCTCAATAATTTGATTTACTCATTCTTTCTGTCCATCGTATTGAGGACGATCCGTGGAGCTCATGCTCAATGTAGTTTCTAACTTCTTAAAGACTTGCGTCCAAAAGTCGCTAGTAAACTTTGGATCTCGATCACTCACGATATCCATCGGTAACCCATAAAATTGAAATAGCTTGTCAACGAATTGGTAAGCTAATTCAGGAACTGTTACCGTGGTTTTAGTAACAATAAATCTGGCCATTTAAGTTAGTCGATCAACCACAACCCATATGGCATTATGGCCTTTTTGGGTGTAAGGAAGGCTAACAATAAAATCCATTGATATACTTCCCACTTATTGGGAATGTCGAAGGGATGTAAAAGTTTTGCGGCTTTAAGTCGCTCGACTTTGTTAACCTGACACTGGTGACACTTAGTCACATAACTATGTATGTCAGGACGCATCTTAGGCTAATAGAATTGAGTGGAGATAAGAATGAGTGTACGATGTATTCCAGGGTGCCCTGCTAAGGGTGCATCATGGCATTAAAAAAGAATTCTCTTTTTGACCTCACGCAAATTTGGAACACAAACCTTCCCATTACGGTAGAGCAAACTGTTAGCAATGTGGAAGGATTCCTTCGAGGATGTGGTGGTGTCTGTTCCAGACTCAACTCTTGCCCAATATTTTTCAAAATAACTGTCATCAAGATACTTTCCTCGAAGGTGATACGACAACGTACGAAATGTCGTTTTAGGAACATCTTCCTCACTTATACGAATTTGATGGTAGCCCGTACGGAGATCAAGTTTCGTAAAATACCGAGCTCCCTAGAGATGGTCAATTAGATCGTCAGCCCATGGCAATGGATATGAATTCTTGATCGTCACTTTATTCAAGCGTCGGTAATTAATACACATAAACCGTGTGCACTCTTTCTTTTTTACCAAGAGAACAGGTGCACCCCATGGAGATTTACTATAACGTATATAACCCATTTGTAAATAGTCCTTGAGTTGCTTAGATACCTCATCCTCTTCGGATCGACTTAAGTGATAAGGAGGTATACTTATTGGTGCAACACCAGGTACAATATTTATACGATGGTCTATATTACGTTTAAGAGGTAACCCATGTGGTTCACTCGGAAAAACATCACGACGATAATTTAAGGTTTCATCGAGTTGTTGTTGTTCAAAATATGATAATTTGTTGGGAATTCAGTCCCTCTGGATGGGATCCGAATGAGATCCGGACGAGCCGAAGGAAGGAATTGGACCGGACAAATCCGGTTCACACACCGGATCCAGGGACATATCTGTAAATATGTTTCTAGTGTGCCTATCATGGCCACATTTGTAAATAGTCCAAAAGTCATATAAGTATAAATATGACTTAGAGCAATCCGTTTATAACGAGTTGTTGTCATTATTTGTTGTATAGAGGTTTTAGAGAGAGAGAGAGAGAGAGAGAGAGAGAGAGAGAGAGAGATACAGAAAGTCTTTCTGTTATTACCTCTGGTTAGCGAAGGCATAGAGCTCGAGGTTGTTGCCTCTGAGTCTACTATTGTACCCCTTTTCTCTTATAGTGATAGTTGGAGTCTGTGGGCTTCTGTGGTTTTTCCCTATTTGGGTTTTCCACGTAAACATCCGTTGTCCTCTCTGTTATCTGTGTAAGTGTATTAATCTCCATTTCTGCTTTGTTCTTCCATTGAGTTTAAGACTCAGTTGTGGCCGAGTGCTATTCCGCACAAACTGGTATCAGAGCAAAGGTTCTAAACCTTGAAGAAAATGGAAGAGTCATTTGGAAGCATGTTCAAGCTCACCGGCTCCAACTACCCAGTGTGGAAGTCAAAGAGGAGCGACATGCTCGTGGTCAAAGATCTGTGGGTGCTAGTACAGTTTGGTGACAAGAAACTAGACAAGATCGATGCCACAACGTGGGAGGTGATGCCCATGAAGATGACAACATACATCTAGTGCTTCATTGACAAGAGCTTGTACAATAACTTTAATGAAGAAAGTAAGGCTCATGTGCTCTGGGAGAAAATCAGTACCATGCTGGAGAGCAAGAATGTCGTAAATTGGGTGTTGGTATTCCAAAAATTAGTGAGACTCCGATACCAAGACAAATCCAACATGACGGAGCACATGAATGCATTCTAGGGGCTCATAAATCAAACAACCTTGTTGGAAGTACCTCTAGCCGATGAGGTACTCACGTTGCTGTTGCTCGGTTCCCTCCCGGATAGTTGGGAGACACTAGTTGTCACTTTGGACAATGCCGAGACGGAAGGAAAACAGTTGTCCCTAGCAAGGGTAAAATCAAGCTTG
>NW_028230662.1:0-48377 GCF_043228905.1 Azolla caroliniana
AATTTGTATGTTAAAAAAATCACAGTCTTTTAAAACAACAAAAACAAAGAAGAAACTCTGTACATATTATAAAACAACGCACTAATATAACATTTTTTTCTTGTTAATTCATTGGAAACAACATGCGAACACACACGTTTTTTGTTTTTGGGTGTCTTTTTCTATTGTGTCTATTTATCATCAAAGCAAAAACAAAACGAACAAGATCCAACCAGCAATCAATCAAATTGTTTTTATTATGAGCATTGAGGAGTGTGTAGTAGGTATATAGAAATCCATTACAAAAATACTTCGCATAAATATATACATTACATACATATGTATGTATATAGAAAGATAGATAGATAGATAGATAGATAGATATAATCATCTATCATCATCATTACAAAAATACTGCATAAATATAAAATCGTCGTAATAAAGGATTCTTCAAGATAGATAAAGAAAACGCCATAGCCATAACAGGGTTAACTGGAGCAGAGGTTTTAGTAGGGAGGGGGAGGTGGCGGCGGGGGAGAGGAGGGAGGCAGAAGAGGGGGTAACATGGTTGGGGAGGGAGGTGGCGATGGAGGCATGGAAGAGTAGGGTGGATGATAAGGCGAAGATGGTGGCATCTGAGGAGGAGCAGGAGGAGGAGAAGATGGCGGTGTGGGTGAGCTGACAGGAGGCCATGGAGAAGAAGTTGGCGGTTCCATATAAGGAGGCCATGGCGGCGAAGACGATGGCGGCGGAGAATACGAAGATGGCGGAGGACATGGGGCTTGCGGCGGCGGAGGAGGAGGTGGTGGTGGTGGTGGTGTGGAAGGAGGGGGGGCATGATGCATACTACTACTACTACCACAAGGCATTGAAGGCGGCGGACATGAACAAGGTGAAGGTGAAGAAGGCGGTGGCGGCGGCGGAGGAGAAGAAGGTGGAGGTGGAGGTGGAGGTGGAGATGGAGAATAGTAGTAGGGATAATTGTGGGGAGACGGTGCAGGAGGTTGAGCCACCATTTGCGCCGCCTTTTCTGGTGTCGCCGCTGCCATAGAGAAGAAGAAGAGGAGGAGGAGGAGGAGGAGGAGGCGGTGATTATGGGCGGCGGCGGCGGCGGCCTTGGGCTGCTGCCTCTTGTTGGTCGTCATTATTATTATGGTCATCATCTTGGGCTCTTCTTTGGCCTTTTGGGCAGGAGGTTTTTTTTTTTGTCCACCTTCTTCCTTCTCTTTCTTCCTTCTTTTTATGTATGTATATAATATGTACATATGTATATGTTAGATATGACCGGCTCTCTCCATATATAAGCACCCCCCAAGTTCCAACCCCCCCATGCAAAATGAATAGAACGAGTCCTTTCTTTGTCCACCTGGCCCTCTCTCTCTCTCTCTCTCTCTCTCTTCGTCCCCCCTCCCCCCCCCCCCCATTTGACCACCCTGCCTGCCCATCCCATCCCCACACATGAATCCAATGGTTGCCAATGGAAACGCAAACCTTGCCGCCACTACCCACTAAAACGTACAATCGCCACATGCTTGGCTTGGACTCCCCAAGGACCTCCAAATAATCCTTGCATTGCTACCAACGTTCGCCTTCATTATCTGATGATGCGTCTGCCGAAAATCTGAAACTCGTTCGATTAGTAACACAAACTCTCAAACTATGTTGCTTGGTAGATAAGTCGGCGAAGGCCATAGAATAAGGTTGCCAATAGCATATGGTTGGTTGGCGACTACAAAAGGTTGCAGAATAATGTGTTAGAGTCATATGCACAGTAGTATTTAATAGTTACTACGAATTATGATTATCTGACCCAAAGTTGGATCAAATTATTGTCAAAATTAAGCACAATATGCGCCATAGAGATAAAAGACATTCTACTAAGCATTTCTCTTAAGACAAAATTAAGAAGAAAATGTTTATGAGTCAGATTTTGCGTTTGTTGGAGAGTCCATGTTGCACAAAAAGGTACCGATAATTGGTCATATTTACATTGATGGGAATGCACACGCTATTTACTTCAAATCACTCCATCAACTTGAGCCATTTTTATTCCTCCTCCAATGTATGGGGAAAACACTACCTCATTCACCCAAATCCTAAGTCACATATACACATTTGGGAATGCACATGTCATCGACTTAAAATCATGATGCCGACTCGATTCATTTTTGTTGCTCCGAATGTAAGGGAAAAATATGACTTTATTCACTAAAACGCTGGTTGAACTTTCAAACAATTTGGTTGGAAGTAAATTTGACAAGAACAAAGTCTTATGTGAAGAAACACATAACCTTCTTGTTTAATTCCTATAAGCTTCACTGTGGTGTTTTTTTTGACGATTTATGGTTATGTTGTACATGGAAGGGAACATCAAACAATTGATGCTAAAGCTAACGAAAAGACTTGTATACGTGCAATAAGCTCTACCACACATTGTATATGCGTAACAAAGCCTCTTTTTTAAAATTTTACTGTGGGCCCAACGCAAACATGTTTACGAGAATCCAAGAATCTCTTTTCCTTTATTGATCGACACCAAAAGTGGCTAGGGATTTACGACCAAAAAAAGCCGCAACATTATAAGACTTCATTCAACCTGGAAGTCACATTAAGGGCCTTTTAAACTTCGGAAACGTGTTTTGTGTGGCATGCATGGATCGGGATGTGTTGGGTGGGCTACTTCGAGAAAGATACAAAAGACAAAGGCGTTTACAAACCCTAAAAAGCTAAAAGCTTTTACTTGCCATTGGTATGTGCATCTCAAATGACCATCCTCCTCAGGAGGAGATACAGAATATCTACCTACAAAGGCCAAAAAAGGGCTACAACTATAAGAGTGTGAAAGGATCCCATTAGCATCCTCTCTTTCCTCTGTGTGAGAGACAGAGACAGAGACATAGTGACAGACAGAAGGGTTTGTCTTTGAAGAGCCAGTCTAATACTAACATCCTTTCATCCAAAGAAAAAAGCAAGGAAAAGGCAAAGAGTTCATTTCTCTACAGAAGAGTTTATATATATACACATATATATTTCACAATGTTTGGACGCCGCCCAAGTAAGAGTGATAACACCAAATACTATGAGGTCCTTGGGGTACCCAAAACATGCTCTCAAGATGAGCTCAAGAAAGCATACCGTAAGGCGGCCATTAAGAATCATCCTGATAAAGGCGGTGACCCAGAAAAGGTACACA
This sequence comes from Azolla caroliniana, assembly GCF_043228905.1. Taxonomy (NCBI): domain Eukaryota; kingdom Viridiplantae; phylum Streptophyta; class Polypodiopsida; order Salviniales; family Salviniaceae; genus Azolla; species Azolla caroliniana. The sequence continues at coordinate 3,173 of NW_028230662.1, forward strand.
ATTTTTCGTTAAATTTGTAATCGTTTCACTGCCCATTTAGGGAAAATAATCCGTTCTTTGTAATTTTGTGTTTGTTGATTTTCTATGTTCTCTCAAGGTATGGAATTATCTTTGGTTTTAGGTTATGTTCAGTTTTTCCGCATTTTCATTGTCCATCTTCGTAGCTTTGTTTTGTTTTGTGTTTTCAAGGTATGTGATTTTCTTTGCTTTTGGGTCATGTTTCTTTTTGCATTTTTGTTATTCATTTACCCTACTTTAGATTTTTATTGCTTCTTTGCGTTTTTTAAAGATATGGAATTTGAGTTTATATTTCACTTTTCCATCTTTTAACCATAGTTTTGATTTTCTTTTTGTTAGTAAAGGTATGGAATTGGCTTTAATTTTGCATCACACTGCTTTGTGCATGCTGTATTATCCATAAGCTGTAGATTTGTTTTTACCTCTGAAGATATGGAGTTCTACCTGTTTTCAGGTCATGTTGGTATTATGTTTGTGATTGATAATTTATAATTCGGCTTTTGCTACTTTTGTTCAAGGTATGATCATCTCTTTGTTTTTGGATCATGTTTCATTTTGTATTCGTGATCCATACCATGTGGATTATTCGCTTGTGATGCTTCTGTTGAATATGTGGATTTCTCTCTGTTCTTGTGTCATGTTTCGCATTTTTCATTTCTTGGGCCACAGTTTGTAAGGTAGTATTTCAGTTTTTTTCAAGTTATGGAATTCTCTCCATGCTCAGGCCACATGTCTTTTTGCATTTGTGATCTATTGTTTGTAGCATTGGTTGGATGCTTTTTATTGATGCATGGAATTGTCTGTGTTTTGGGTCATGTTTACAGAGTAGTTGGCATCACTGTGATCCCCATACACATGTTAAGGATTTCAGGTTTGTTATCATTGAATGGAGGATCATCTCCTGGTGCCCATTTCTGAATGAAGAAATGGGTGTCCAAAATGAATCCCTAGGTGGAAAGTGTGAAATGGTTGGCCAGATTTAGGCATTGAAATCTCTGTTTGAGGATTCCTATTCATCATAACCACGCACTCATGCTAAAGGTCGTCAGGTCATATCATTGAATTGTTGAGAAATTATTGGTTACCATCATAGACTAGGAATAGATAGGTAGAAGATATTTCTTAGTGTCTATAGAGAGGTCAATGTTGACCCATGGGACCTGAGTACACCAGTTTTCTTGATGTGTGTCTCTTTCCTAAGAAGTGCTATTCATACTTCGAACCACAATGTCTCAATGTGTGAATAAGGCATACACATGAGCTCAACCTTCTAGGCGTTCCCTTCAGCGTGGCACTCAACTCATCACCCCTCTTAATATGTCATCATAGCTTTCAAATACTGCATTATATGCTGCAAGTTATATTCATCTTATACTAGCCCTTCCTCGCATACATAAGTGAAATGGAAACATAAGATATTTCAAGGCTGATATGTTCTGGTTGTGACATTGAAATTTTGTGTCGTGATGTGTTCCTGTGTGATCATCTCTTCTTTTATCTGATGTATCCAATGGACTGAAAACAATGGTATTGATGACCAGTTCAAGGAGTTGGCACAAGCTTATGAAGTTCTAAGTGACCCTGAGAAAAGGGAATTATATGATGAATATGGAGAAGATGCTCTCAAGGAAGGAATGGGTTCGGGAGGGAATTCTGTGAACAACCCATTTGATATATTTGAGTCCTTCTTTGGTGGAGGTGGTGGAAATCCCTTTGGAGGTATCCATGCTAGGTTTTTCTGTCTTCCCTTGAAATCTACAAAAGAGCTTAACATTGTTGTTGTTCAGGCAGTGGCAGGGGTGGCAGCAGGAGTGGTCGGCGGGTAAGGAGAGGGGAAGATGTGGTCCACCCCCTCAAAGTTTCTTTAGAGGATCTTTATAATGGAACGACGAAGAAATTATCGTTGTCGAGAAGTGTTTTATGCCCAAAATGCAAAGGGTATACTGTTTTAGCTTCGGTCAGTGTACAGATTTATTGACTATGATTGATTACTAAATCTAAATGTACCAGATTTTTCCTATGTTAGGAAAGGTTCGAAATCAGGTGCAAGCAGCCGTTGTGCTAGTTGCCATGGTCAAGGTGTGAAAGTTACAATCCGCCACCTTGGACCAAGTATGATACAACAAATGCAACATATCTGTCCAGATTGCAAGGGTTCAGGTAAGTTAATTCTCCCTCTGTGTGTGTACTTCTAACAATTAATAGAAACTATAGTGAATGTTGTGTACACACAGCCACTATTAGGCTAGTGATCGCGAATGGCTTTGTGCATGTGGATGCTAGAGGTTTGATAACTATGGTAGCTATGGTGTAGACAGTAGAGTGATGATTTATGGTTATATGTAAGGGTTAGATAGCCTTTTTTGTCTTTCCATGCATTTTCTTGTTTTTCTTCCATTCCAGATATCTTAGAGAGCTCAAATATTCTTACTTACTGTGGGCTATTGGTGGAGGATTAGTATATCTAATCCTTATTCTTTGTTGCTCATAATTTAAAGCTATTCGGAAATCCTGAAACTTGGAGTTATTTGTAAATACTAAAACTTTGAGTTTTTTGTAAATCCTAAAACTTTGGAGTTAAAAGGTTCTGAATCCACTTGAAAGCTTTCATGGATTTTTTATAATGCTTTGTATTCATAATATCCTGTTTGTACGCTATCCTATCTGTGAAGGACATTGTTTTCTAAGCGACCATTCTGATGGAGTTCAGGTGAAAATATTCATGAGAAGGACAGATGTGCTCAGTGCGTGGGCGCCAAAGTTATTGACGAGAAGAAAACGCTGGAAGTCCATGTTGAGGCAGGGATGCAGAATGGTCAGAAGATTGTTTTACGGGGACAAGCTGATGAGGCTGTATGTATTTTATAACATATATTGCATTTCGATAGAAGCATATTTAATTTTAGCAAACTATCACTAGATCCGTAACTCTTATTGAGGTTTGAAAACAATATAAAACTAGGTGATGTAGCTGTAAATGAGCATATACGGATGAATACAAGCTTGAAACATCAATTAATTAACATGCTAAAGCAAAAGAGTTTGCTGGGAGATATAATTGGAATATGTTTGCATAGTATCTATCCTGGATTTATTATTATTTAGTCAATTCTTTTTATAAGCACAGTGTATGAAGCCTATATTTTGGGATGGAAAAGTTGTAGATTACTGCCAGTTTCTCCATTCTTTGCTTTTGGGCCTCTTAAGGTCACAACATTTGAAAAGTAGTTTGCAAATATTGGGCTTTGTATGTATGATATTATCTTTTGATGGATATGCAGCCCGGCGTAGAAACAGGGGACCTTGTGTTTGTACTCCAACTCAAAGATCATCCTAAATTCAAGAGGAAAGGTGATGACTTGTTCTTCGATCATACCCTGACGTTGACCGAGGCCTTGTGTGGCTTCCGATTTGTGATAACCCATCTCGATGGCCGACAACTTCTTATTAAGTCGGATGTATGTGAAGTGATAAAACCAGGTATGCATCTACTAGTAGCATCACTAAGTTTCGACAAATCTCTATTGTGTAAACTATCTATAGCATGTTCACTTTTTTGTATCTATCTGTAAAACCACTTCTATGTTCACTTCTTTTTCTTGCATATATAAATAATGTAAAAGATAAGACACTTCAAAACCACCATATAGGCCACTTGTGTGCATTAAAATACTTATTATATCATTATCTCTAAACCATCTATATCATGTGTACTCAAAGCTGTGTAAACTTTCAGTGCTGGAGGGTTTTGGTTCAGCAGTGGACATGGTCTCTTTGTCAGTTGTATAATTCATTTGAATAATTTGTTAAAATAAGTTTAAAGAATCTAACTAATGTGGACAAGTGGTTTAAGAAAAACCCTTCAGTTGAACCCACATGCTATGGTTGCATGTTATTGGTAACATGCCCTCTTCTCAAGGCCGTTTTGGTAAAATAACGTCGACTTGCAGGTCAATTCAAATCAGTGAATCACGAGGGGATGCCCCACCATGGAAGGCCTTTCATGAAGGGTAACTTATACATCCAATATCAAGTTGATTTCCCTGAGACGGGGGCTTTTACCCTGGAACAATGCAAGCAGTTAGAGATAGTGTTGCCGCCTAAACCAATGAATCAAACTGCTGGTGTCAACCTTGATGAGTGTGAAGAGACGATACTATTTGATGTGAACATGGAGGAAGAAATGAAAAGAAAGCAACAACAACAGGCAGAAGCTTATGATGAAGATGAAGATGATATGGGAGGCCAGAGGGTTCAATGTGCTCAACAATAGGTAGTCTGTTATGAAATGGTTCTTTGCATAACTGTCTCAAAGTAAAAGATTATAGGTGGGCCAATCATCCACATCTCTATTTGTTACAATACAAGTGACCTATCAGTGTCTTTTAATGCATAATAATGATCCGTGGCCCGGAATTTTAATTTTTGCTAAATGCTAGAAGTTACTGGCACATTTTATAGGCATGCCTATTCTGGAAATGAACCTCCAATTTCTTCTTGTGTTATCTGATATGCTACATGGCCACCACCATACAAGATTTCTTATGTGGTTTAACCATATCCATTACAAACTTTTCTTACTCTTTGTGTATTCTGCTCAAAAATTTGCGATATTTATAGTTTATACTGCTCAAAGATGGTTGACGTTTAAAAAATCTTTTTCTTTCTCATAATTGACTTGTATCTAAAACTATTTATAAATGTTTGTAGCTTAAGTCTTTCAGATGAACAATTGAATTGAACAGTCCCTACTACCTAGATAGGTGAGAATTGAGTGCCAATAGACAAGAATACTTGGTTGAGGATGGAATTTTGACTTGATCTAATAAACAAGATTGGCACATCAATACTTGGTTCAACTTATGTAGGTATGTGTTAACTCCATGTTGACTATCGAAAAAAATTGTGCATATCTCAATGATGACAATCCAAATCTCTCTCTCTCTCTCTCTCTCTCTCTCTCCGTCTGTCTGTCTGTCTGTCTCTTAAGTGAACAAATTCACATTAAGGAGCCAAAAATACATATAGAAGACGATGTTTATGTTTGGGATTGCAATCTTGTAGGTGAGAGTAAAAGGAAAATTGGATGTTAACACCATTGATAGTGTAGTTTGGTTGGGAAATCATCATATATGGATGCTCCATTCATTTGACACCATTCGCTTTAAAGTTTGAACTCTTTACAACTCCATCACCTCTTATTGAGCTAAGAATAAAAGGGGTTGTAGGAGTGTTGTCAGATTTGTCAATAATATACCCATGTCAATTGGTGATAAGTTTAATCTTAATCTTCAAGTGATAGATAGATTCTGCCCTAGAGGGGTAGAAACAAAAGCAAAATGTTCGAATAGAAGCCCATGTTAGGGATTTCACACAATGATGCAATCGTGCCAACACAAACACCAATGTTTTGCCTTGGTAGTAAGTTTACTGGAATTACTCTAAATTCCTAGGGTGTTTGTATATTTCCCTAAATGGTCAATTAACTCATCCCCAAAGGTTTCACTAGTGAGAAAAGGGATGAGTTAATTGACCATAATTAATCTCTGAAATCACAGAGGTAATTAGTTGTGATGGGGGTTAAGCAAGAGCACATGGAGAAATAACAAGAACTACTACGGGTTGATGAAGGGCATTGGGGGGATAAGGAAAACTCAGTGGCATTTGTGATATTAGGAAAACCCAGGGGTTACTTGGCAGGTTTGCCATGAGCTTCAAATTTTCTTCACCAAAACAAGCAAAGCAAAGCATGCCCAAAAACAACAGAAGATAAGTAATGTGAAGTGTGAGAACTTAGAAGCAGAAGCAGGTAGAAGAGGAAAAGAAACATGGCTTCTCTGCCATGTCCACCACTAAGATCGACCACAGCTATCTCTCAACGCTGCCTACGAGTTCATCGTTCTTCATCTTCATCCTCATCTTCTTCTTCCTCCCCATCTTCCTCCTCTCCGTTTCTTCAATCGCCCACATGCGTTTCTTTACGTCTCCATAGAAACCGAATCAGACCCACTTTAGGGTTTCCAGGAAGAAGATCTTTCTCACCTCTCAAGAGCTCAGGCGATTCCTCTGCCCCAAATTCTGAAGAAAAGAAAGAAGAGAAGGAAGAAGGAAAGAAAGAAGAAGAAGAGAAAAACGTAGAAGGAATAGAGTCTGTTTTGTCTTCTCCTTCCGTCACTATAATCTCTAACGGAGAAGAAGAGAAAGTGGGTTTGCTTAGACAGATTTCAGAATGGTTCAATTTCACTTCTGAAGACTATACGACTATTGCAGCTACCATTGTCTTCTCTCTTGTATTCAGATATTTTATTGCAGATTTTAGGTATATTCCTTCTTTGTCTATGTATCCTACTCTGGAGGTTGGAGACAGAATTGTTGCGGAAAAAGTAAGTTTTTGTACAATCCAATTTCCTTGCTCTATTCAATTTAGTGTTTAGAAATTTAATGATATGGATATATTTTAGAATATGGATGCGATACTCTCCAGTTTCATGCTATGGTCTAGAAATAGTGTGCTTTGAATCATGATGCATTTAGACTTTAAGATATTTATGGCGCACAATCCAGTGTCATGTTCTATTCAATTTAGAGTTTAGAATGCTTATGCAATCATGTACTTAGTTTGGATTTAGAATGTATATGTTTTGATGGGTTTAGGTAGGTTTTAGAATGTATCTGGTTTCATGTATTAGGATATACATGCTATTATGTATTTGGAGTTTAGGATTCATACCTGATGATATATTTAGTTTGGGATTAATATGTATATGTGATATTGTATTAAATTAGAATTTCAAATGTATGTTCCATGTTGTATTTAGTTGGGGTTTCAAATATATATTCTATGTTGTATTTAGTCAGGGTTAAAAATGTAGTGTAGTTAGTTAAGTTTTATGATGTATATGCTATGATATGTTTGGGGTTTAGGGTTTAGGATGTGTATGGTCTGATGTGTTGAGTGTTTAGGATGTATATGCTATGATGTACCCAGGGTTTAGGGTATATTTGAAGGGTATGTATTATATGTCAGGGTTTAGAGTATATTTGCTATGATGGGTTTATGATGTATTTGCTATTATGTATTTAGGGTTTAGAATGTGAATGTTCTGATGTATAAGGGTTTAGGATTTATATGAGATATTGCATTTAGGTTTTATGCTATATATGGTATGTTTTAGTTAGGGTTTAGGACTTATATACCATGATATAGTTATGGTTTTGAATGTATATGCTATGATGTAATTAGGTTCAAAGATGTATATGCCATGGTGTAATTATGGTTTAGAAAGTCTATGCAATGATGTGTAGGATTTAAAATGTTCATGCTATGATGTATGTAACAACCTAGAGAGTTTGGCCGATTGTTGGGCATGGCTATGGTTTGTGCAACCAAAACTTCATACCATTTACCTCTTTTTGGAGTTTCCTGTGAAGAAATATATTCCTTTTTTCAAAGAAACAAAGCAAACATTTCTATGGATAATTTAATAATTTAATAATTTAATGTTTGTATAACTTTAGGTGATGCTCTCAATTAACTTAACTTATCGTAGTAACGATGCGTCCTTTCCATCTAGATTATCAGTGTGATATATGGAGGAAACGATATTTGTATAACTTTAGATGTTTCTCCCATTTAACTTAACTTATGAGTAGGCACTATACATCCTAATTTCCATCTAGTTCATATAGGTGATATGGAAAGAAAATATATTAATGAATGTTATTTCGTTCTCATTTCAGGTCACCTACTATTTCCGAAAGCCAGATGTTCGAGATGTCGTGATCTTCACAGCCCCATCAGTATTGCAGGCAAGTGAGTACAAATATATATTTTACTTCTTTTCATGTATTCTCAACATTATACATGGGGATTTAATGTTTTTGTCGGATCCTCCTCTCTCTCAGGATAGAGGTTATAATTCGGGGGACGTCTTTATTAAGAGGGTTGTTGCAAAAGCTGGTGATGTGGTTGAGGTACGATGTATACATTCACTAATCTCTTTTTACAAGTGCCTACATATGCTACGTCCATAGACATCTGGAGGGGTTCCTTGAGTATCTGGTTGGTGTTATGTGGTAGGCTCCTAATAATAGAGTGGACATTAACCTTTTGCTGAGCTCTTAACTGAAGGGAGGTTAAAGGAGACATAAAAAGGTTTGGATGGGTTTCATGAGTATCCTGCCATGTATGGAAGTTTCCTAATAAGAGCATCAGACCTCAAGCACATGAATGCACATTTTGTTGGAGGTTAAAGGAGTCCTTATAATTAGTTGTCGATTGGCATCTGGTTCTTAAAGACTAATTAAGGAGTCTTACTATGAATAAATGAATTAGACATATCTATATCTGTATCTGTATCTGTATCTGTATCTGTATCTGTATCTGTATCTGTATCTGTGTCTGTATCTGTGTCTGTGTCTGTGTCTGTGTCTGTGTCTGTGTCTGTGTCTGTATCTGTGTCCTTATAATTAGTTGTCGATTGGCATCTGGTTCTTAAAGACTAATTAAGGAGTCTTACTATGAATAAATGAATTAGACATATCTATATCTGTATCTGTGTCTGTGTCTGTGTCTGTGTACATCAACTTTGAATTAGTAGGGCTGCCTTTCTGTTGTGCATGTAGACCTGCCTTTCTGGTGTGCATGTAGGACTGACACATTACATCAATTTTGAATTATTATTCTAATATCTGGTAATTTTAATAGGTCCATGATGGGAAACTTGTTGTCAACGGTGTTGCCCAAGATGAGGACTACATTGCTGAACCACCACAATATGATATGCAGCCTATCGTGAGTTTTTCCTGAATCCATTTTGGTTTTAGTACTTAATTTTAGCCATTAGAGGGATTTACTTCTCTTTAAACGTGTTTGTTGTAGTATGTACCACAAGGATATGTATTCGTTATGGGTGACAACCGTAATAATAGCTTTGATTCACATGCTTGGTAAGTGGGTATATAGCATTTTGGGCTGCTTTGAGGTTGCTTAGTATATTATTGAGGTATTGTCTCATTTGAAATTACTGAAGGGGACCTCTGCCCGCACAAAACATCCTCGGTCGATCAGTGCTTCGCTATTGGCCTCCGAACCGTGCTGGTAGCATGATATATGAAAAGCAAACCTCGAAACCGATATTGGAGCTTCGAGAAGCAACATGATGATGTGATGTGGATAGTTGTGCTTTTGCTTGGTGATATTTGGTATCTCGATCATCAAGGTCACATCAAGTCTCTCTATTAAGAAGCTTTGTCTTGAATGCACAGAAATTGGTTCACCGAGTTAAACCTCTCTGGAGCAAGAGGAATTTGACTCAACTGGTGAATAGCAGTGTTCATCAGTGCAACTTGATTTAAAAATGCCTTTAGTGAGCTTTAAACATGGCTTGGATACTGGCCTTCCTTCCAAGAGACCATTGACATTTTTCTTCACTTGAATAGGTCAGCATCGTGTATGAGTGTCAGTCTGATCCATACATTGCTGTAAAATTTTGACTAAAATAAACTTCTAAAATAGATATGTATAAGAAGAGTTCCAAGTAACTCTTAACCCAGGCCTCTGAAAGCACTACCAGATATAGCAATGGTACCATATAAAGCAAGAACAAAATTCTTAATGTAGTAGGTACAGACTTAAAATTTTAAAGGAGTCAGCCGAGTAACACAAGTTTTAAAATTAATTTTATTCTGGCACTATAACCATGTGCTTGTGCAGCAACTCTGATTCGAAACTATTGTTATTTCAGAAATTTTAGGATTAAATGATTGGGATGGCAGGTATACTATCAGCACACATTCCATTAGGTATGAAATAGATGGTTTAAATGGTTGTGATCCAAAAAGAAGTCTAGAGAATTGTCTTTTAGATGATGACTTTTTATTATGCTAATGATGACTAAACAACCAAGATTCTGGTAGTATTATTTTACGATTATGGATGATTGTGTTATGAATAATGTTCTGGGAATCACACATTCCTTGCATGTATTGTTTTTACGATTATGGAAATCACACCCCCTTTGCATTTAGGCTCATATACTCATAGATTCTACGGGGTAAGATGTTTACAAATGATAAGTTTTGCAGTCCTAGCTAAAATAACATTTAATAAATCAATCTTTTGGATCCAATGTGGATGATATAACTAGCATTATATCATGTCAATCCAAGTATGGTCTCGATAGATTAGACCCATTCAGCTAAGCTTTTATTTTTCCTACCGATCCAATCCTGTGGGGTCATGCAAAATGAATGAGTTGTAATTTGTCTTCATCTCTAAATAGGAGAGTTTTCTTTTTCATTAACTTTTACGCTCACAACCATCCATATGAGGATATGGAACATTTGTAAGAGACTCATTTCTAGTTACAAACAAATTGTCTTATACCTTGCATTGTATCAGCATGCATAATGGAAACTTTCTACAATTTGAAGTGGCTCATTGAGAGTCTTCACAATCATGGCTTTGTTTTTTGACATGTTGCCAATCAATTCTCTATGCATGAAAAGTTCTCTAAAACATTCATAAGCTTTTATGCATCTTATAAAGATGATTTTATAAAATCATGTATCATTTGTGTATAATAAAGCAGGATGACTACATTCCTAAGAGTAACCTCTTTAATTACTTATTGTTGTACAAACTCAATAGTGATCTGTTCCAAAATCATCAATGTGTAGCAGAAAGAGAGTTGGTGAGAGTGGACATGTTTGCTTAACAACAATAGTGGCAGGGGAAATATTTGAGATTATTACATCCATTGTACACACATGACTACACAATCGTCATAAATGTGTGAAATCACTAGATATTTGCTTGATACTACTGAGAAATCGTCTCCAAACATACTCCATGGCATCATCTAAAAATAAGTCAACAAGGTAACAATATATTCTTTTAATTGTCATAAATGTGCGAAATCACTAGTTGATATTTGCTTGATACTACTGAGAAGTCTCCAAACATACTCCATGGCATCATCTAAAAATAAGTCAACAAGATAACAATACATTCTTTTACTTTTCAAATAACTTTCCTATATTAGATTTGAAGAGTGGTATAGTGATCAATGAAATTATGATGTTCATGGAAAGATCCATGCCTTTTCTCTTTTTGTTCAGTTTAACCTATGCAACTAGCTCTGATTCATTTAGATATCCAAATTAAAATTTCCATTTTGACGATCAACCATGATTGACAGACTATTGTTTATATTGTTTATATCTCCCTCTTCGGTTTGATCCAACTTTGTAAGCTTTTGCTATACATATATGTGCAAAGATATAATGAGAACAAATTTCATCTTTAGAGAACATCATATGACTTGAGAAATGTTTCATCATAATTTATCCTCGTTTTTGAGAATACTATTATAGAGATTAAAATTGTGCCTTTAATTTGGCTGGTCTTCAATTGCCACTGGTACTGTTTTTACCTGCCATGAACATCCCAATGATGATCAAATTGTCTAAAAAGTTATGTTGAAAGTGCTTTGAAACACTATAAAAAAACCATCAATATATTTTACCAAATTTCTGTATTTCAAGATGTAGAACATCTCAAGATATCGACGTGCTTCGAGCCTTCCGAGCTTTGATACATACTTCCAAAACCCGTACACCCTGGTCAATGTCATGAGACGTTCTGCGTATATTTTCCATGTGTACCTGTTGGTTCTCGGGCGTCATTCCATTACAGATCTCAAACATAAAATCATTATATAAGAAGTCAATGGCTGTGGTATGATGAACATGCTTTATATCCCTCAGTTTTTGCATATTCACCTACTAGATAGCGCCCTGAGATCTTAGCAAAAAATACCCAAGTGTTTTCAAATTACCAAGGCTACTCGTAGTTCTGGCATTGATAGATTCTTGTATATTTTCCTAAATAACCGTCCGATCTTTACCCAAACTACCCCTTATGTTTTATTATTACCAACGCTACCTTCAGTAGTTGTAGCATAATAAACATGGCAATATACCTTAACTTCCTATATATTTACCGAGATACCCCTTGCATAAAAAATTATTGAGGTAATTAGCAATCAATGACCATACTATTAATCAGTAATTATGGGCAAACTTGCTAGTTTACCTTTCATAGATTCTTTCCAATGAGGCTTTCGAAATAGTGTTCCAATAACTCGGATCAACCTTACATTTTGTAAAGAACAGTGTAACCGTTGCACTTGATTCTACACCATTATATGGGTCGATATGGAAGCCAGAGACACCATCCACAATGATCTCAGCTGGCCCGCCATGACAAGTTGCAAAAGTGGGAAGTCCGCATGCCATCGCCTCAACAACAGTCAGCCCAAATCCCTCGTACAAGGCAGGCTGTACGATTTCCCAAACCCATGTACCCCATGATCATTTTTATCAAAGCAAATGAACATTCCAGGCATATTTGCAAATTCATAGTAACCACTTGAAGTGCATTTCGGGAAAAGCTGCAAAATAACCCCCAACCTTTGGTTTTTCCCAAATGCCCTTTTGTTAACCTCCAAGGGGATGAATAGACCATACAATAGCAGATATAATCTCTCTTTCCGGAGGGCTAAGAAAGGGCAGTTTTGGGAAAATAGTGGAAATTTAATGGGCTTGGGGGAAGGGAAGGGTATTTCAGAGTTTTGCTGAGTTTTGGTGAACAAAAGGGCATTGTCCACATCACCACATGCACTTTGATTTATCGAAATCATGTAAGTTTTTTCACATATTTGAATTTCTAGACAGCTTACCTGAATGAATGCACCCCTCGTATCGGCAATGTAGCGATATAACTCCCCATTCCTCACTCGGTTCTTTTGTGTACATATCCATCTAAACTGACCAAATAGGTTGTATTCTTCAATAATGCTATGCATTGTCTCGATTTCTTTCGCTTCTTCCCTGTCTTTGGACTTACTTGGGTTTCTGTCCCCCCCTACAACAACCAGATTCACCATCTGGCGCAGCTTCACATTCTCACTAAACCACCGAACCAATCCAATTAAGTTCTTTACACGGTCCAACCATGCCATAGTAAAGATTATTGGTTTTGAATGGTCTTCTAGGAACCCTCTATGCAAAAAACCAATTATATAAGATGCATTGCAAGAACCTTCATAGATAGATACATCCATCCTCCATTCATATGCATCCATCTACAGATACATAAATCCACATTCATACATCCATGCATAGATCCATACAATGATGAATGCATCCACATACGTACATCATATATCCATATATATACATTGATAGATGCACACATACATATGCTCAAGTATACATCCATGCATGTGTATTTGTGCCTATGTACACATATATACATATGCATACATACATATGTGTTTTATGCATATATAAGGGGGGGGGGGGGGGGGGGGGGAGAGAGAGAGAGAGAGAGACAAGTGTTGATCGGTTTGATTGGGACTATATATGAGGTCTTCAATGTCTACATGAAGAGCTTTTAATCGCCTCTTCTCATCAGAATAAGGGAAGAATATATTTGTGTCCACTCCGGGTGAAACTATATTGAACTTTGGATCGAAAACATCAATGCCATTAATGACACGATAGCATCCTGGTAGAGTGAATGCCATATGACTCTCGTATTGGCCAACAGTGTCTTTACTGCCCAAAACACATTATCTGATATTAATTATTTTCAAAATTTGAAGAAGCAAGTGGAACTAAAGTCTTTCTGATCTTCTAAAAGGTTCACAGAAACAAAGACCTTTTTTCCCAACCTTCCAGCAATCTCTTGATAGGTGCTTGTTACTATGAAGTCAGCATGATTCATGGCTATAATATCAGCAGTAAATTGGCATGAGAAATGATATTTCTCTTCAAACTCTTTCCAATATATATCGGAGTCTGGATATTTTGTTTTCTCCAAAGTGTGTGCAATGTTGCACTGAAGCAAACAAAAACAAAAAAATTGTTTTTACATTCCACAATTGACAAAAACAGTTGGAAAAGAAAAGAGAATGGGGCACAACGTACTTGAGTGATGCCAAGTTTCTGAGCAATCAAAGATGCAACCAAATTTCCATCGCTATAATTTCCTATTATCAATTCAGGTGGACCATTGAGTTCCCCACATATCTCACTTGTTGCATCCTACACAGATGCAACAATCTTTAGTGAAAATGGATTAACTCAGAGGATCTTTTGAGACATATAATGTGAAAAATGGATATAACTAAGCAAGCCCATCGACCTTTAGCAGTCAATATACCAAGTAAGATGTGGAGTTACGATATTACCTTTAGAAAGAGCATATTATGTAAAAAGTGGATATAATTGAGGCCACCTTCAGTGACAACATATTATATAACATGTGGATTTAGAATACCATCTTTACAGACAACACATTGTGTAAGAAATGTATTAAAGAAAAATACAAGCATTGAAAATCTATACCTCAGCAAATCGCTCCAAATAAGGCCAAATAACAAACCGAGATTTCCATCCTCGCAATACACCTTTGTCAGTGCGGAATGGAACCCTCAATATCTTTGAAAATTGGGTGCCACTTATTTTCTCGAGGCGTTGGTTACATTGCGTCCCCTCTGCATCTGGAATCAGTCGTGTTACCTTCACAAATTGATCCAATAGCCTCAAAACCATAATTATCCAGAAAAACTCTCAAAAAGATCTGATAAGATGCAATGATAAGACATACCACAAGAATTTTAGGCTCCATATGAAGCCCTTGTTTCTTAATGTTCTCGAGCATCTCATTTTCCAGTGCGCGAACTTGATCCAAAATATAAACCACCTAAAATACAATACATCGAAACTCTAGGAATGCATTGCAAATTCAGGAAATTTACCATTAATACCCTCATTTTTCATGATATTCCTAAACCATCCCTCATATGTTTACGAACGTCTCAATTTACCTCTCTTTGCAAAATATATATATAGAGAGAGAGAGTATTATGGAATTCCTGGATACAAAGAGGGATATTTTGGTATCCCATCCCTATTATGGTGCTTTCTAACCTGTCCACCTGTATCTGGTAAGCCAAGAACATTGGCCTGTCCAAAATATCCATGGGGTGAGAATATCACCACATTGAAAACCATAGGTATCCTTCCCAAAAAATTCTCCAGAGTAGCTGGATCTGGTGCTTGAAGAATCTCAAGGAGTAAATGTATCATGTCTAGTGCACATTTGGCAGTGTTTCCCCATCCCTTCTCAAGTCCCAGCTCTTGAAGTCTGAAAATATGGAATAAGAGAGACTTCTTAAAATGTGGATAATACATAATGTGCTAAAGCACAACTTAAAGCATTTTCTTTTATACATCAAAATAATAGACTTTCCATAAATCATCGGTTCTGAATTGAACAATATGACCTTAAACATGATGGTGCAGTGGTAATGCTTGTACTTTGCGACATTAAAGTTGTGGATTCAAGTCTTGAGCAATGGATTCAAAGTTTTTCCATTATAAACTCTTTTAGTAACTCTAGATTGAAGATTACACAAAGCATTACTCTTCTGAAGAGTTGGTATAATACCTGTGACCAAACTCCATATACATTGTATCCTCTGGAAGCCGAAGTAGTACCTCCTCTGCTTTAAGCAATGAAGACCTTAGATCTGCTACATTTGGAATGCGTTCATTCAGCATCAATGTCTGCAAGAATCAAGGAAAGGCATAATTTTAGATCATTCTAGGACAATCCCACTGATTAGGGAACAGGATTGATGATTTGGAATCTAGCATATCTGGAATATCAAAACTCAAATTATTCTTTTCTTCGGAGTGTATATTTAGTGTCTACAAATCAAGAAATTTGTAGTGATAATTTTATGTGTTCATCATCCTGAACTATTATATACCAATGCATATTTTATTAATCTCTTTCATTAACTACGAAGAATTGGGAGATTCTGATCATTATCTAAAATGGTAGTATCATCGGATGAATATTCATTCACATGAGCGAAATTAACTTTGCATAAAGTGAGTGAAACAAGTGTATAATTACCTGCCCTTGGTATTTGTGTGTCTTTAGAAAGTCAAGAAGCGGTCGCATGCTTTCTATATCGCCGAAAAGCCGAGAGCATAGATGTCGATTCAAAAACTGGACTCCATTTCCAATGGATGATGGGCGGGTTAACCGTGGAAAATTTGCATTAAATGGTCCAAAATCTAGTTCCAGTACATAAGGATCATTGACCCTGTTTTCAATAGTAGTAGCATACACAAATTAAGAAAACGGGTTTTGTCTTTTAGGCTCATGTAAAACATCATGATAGTGTTTCACTGAGTTATCAAAGCCTTGAAAAGAATGTACATGTTCTGTAACACTGCATGCATTTTGCTGCTCATTCAGAAACACGCTTTCATCAACATGAGCTAACTTAGTTTCTAGTCTCTTATCCACCGAACCCCTGTGCCACAAATGGTATACCTTCATGCATTGAATCATTATCAAACTTGATGTAAATTTTTTTTCTAAAAGACATGATTTGTCTTAAGAGGTAGATTTTTACATACTGCTCATTGACGAGAAGCTCTTTGAATGCTAGGTACTCCGAGACAGAAAGTTCGTCAAGCATTAGCTCATCCACATTAACTCTAACATATTCCCATACACCTGGGTTCGGTCGAATTGCCAACACGACCCAAGGTGGATACACAATTGCTTCCTGTTTTAAATATCGTGAGAATTTCAAATATTAGAATGTTGAACCAATACCTACAATATGTCAAGCGCAGTTTACTACATGTAAAATCCTCTATATATAATGCACATTCAAAAACCTAATGCAAAAAGCCCTCATTTCTAACTTTTCCATGGATTTAATGTACCCTTCAGCACCCAAATTAATTAAAAAAACACTCATTTGTAAATTTTCCATGGATTAAATATACATGGATATAATTAGGAAGCTCAAAATCTAGAATCGATCAAGTCAACAATGGAATAACACTCATTAAGGAAGAAATTCAACAATTAGAATAAATTACGTCAACATCTAGCAATGTCCTGATGGATAAGATTAAGTTCACAATGGACTGACATTTATTAATGACGGTAGCAATGGATAAACTTACAAGGAAGATGTTCAAAATTTAGAGTTAACCAACTTTGATAGGTATGGATTAATATTTAATCAATGCATATCAATTTTGAGAATCAATGCATAAAGTCAGCATTTACAATCAATCAAGTCAGGATTGATGGAGTTCAAATTTGAGAATCAATAGTCACAGGGAAAAAGGTTATGGCCTTTACTCAAAGGTAGCAATGGATTCCCACCTAATCAATGTCGAAATGAATTAACACTGATATGGATGAAATTCAACACTAAAACTGGCGGCAATGAAGTTCAATGATTAGAATCAGTGAACTCAGGGAGTGCTGGATTAGGTATTGATCTAGATGGTGATGGATCAACCCTGACAAGGAACAACTTCAACACTTAAATTACATAGAAATTAGCGATATATTAACACTTGCAATGAATAAGTTCCATATTTAGAATCGATGAAATGCAGCACATACTTGAAACTTACAAGGCAGACGCTTGATATTTAGAATCAATCAAGATGGCAATGAATTCAAACTTGTACAAGGAAGAAATTTCCAAATGTAGAACAATACATATGTCAAGAATATGTTAAAAACCTTTAAAGAATCCATCAGGATAGCAATGACATTTACATAGAAAAACATTCACCACTTATCAATGTATGGAAGGAGTTTTCAACATTTAGAAACAAATCAACGGTAGCAATGGATTAGAAAACTTGAAATGAGGACAAGCATTAATCAAGATCAAGGTGTAATTAGCAATGCATTAATACTTCAGATAAGTAAGTATTTTCCGGCGTGTAGGAGTTGAACCATGATCAAGGTATAATAAGAGAAGGATTAATTAAAGGGGAGGAAATACCTGGGCAGCCTGGAGAATCAGCGAGAAATCTTCTTGAACAAGAACGCCATCATAATCACGTATAAGTGTTTGGAGCTCTGAGAGGATCTCATGTGGTTGCAATATGCATCGACCGCAGGAGACATACCTATGTCAAAAGAATAAATTAAAAAATCGAGATAAAAAGTCCAGGATGAAGAACACAGCATAGAAAAACCATCAAGCAAATGATGGGAGGGAGAGAGAGGAGATACTTTGAGAAGAGCGACACAAGCTCATTTTTGTGATCACTTAAGCAACCCTGCACTCTGTCTCTCATACTAGGTAACCTAGTTAAGACGGGTTCACTTCGCATAGCTGAGGAATTCATCATAGGTCTTTCTTACTGTCTTGGTCTTTCTCTCTTTCTTCAACCGCTACTTCTCTGCGTGCAGCTTAGGTTTCCAAGGTCTGCGGAAGTGTCCTGCTGGTGCTAAAGAAATCATTTTCCTTACCATGGAGGCTCTGTGATGGTATTAGGGTTTGTCGCAGAAGCGCAGAGAAGAAGCGTAGAAAGAATGTATTGGGGTTTAGGGTTTCTCGATTATTCTGCGGTTGGGCCAACAGCCAGTTCTCCACGTGTCACGGCCTCTCTCTTCGCCACGTGGCAGGCAAAACTGTCTTGAAAGGGCTCTCGGACACACAAGAACACGCAATGCCCGGGCTTCTCGGACACACACAATGTCCAGGCTTCTCGGACGCCAGCAATGTCCGGGCTTCTTGGACACCATAGGTGGCCCCGCTCGGTCGTGTTGCATCATTAGCCTTGGAAACTTGCACCTCGTTTGATGGGAATTGTATGTGTCATTGATAGGAATCAGCAAACCGTTCTGTTTCAACTTAACTGTTAAGCCTTAACTAGTTTGGGAGTTTCCAAACTTAATTGGTTTAGCCAAGCCGATTAAGCCTTAATCGGTTCAGTTCGGTTTCAGCCATCCCAAACCGAGCTCATACCGGTTAAGGAAGCTCAAGCCTAAATTGAACCAAACCAAACCGCCAAACCGTTTGGAAACGGTTTTAACGGTTCAGTTCAAGCTTGAGCCAAACCATTGCCGATTCATACGTGTCGATTCACCTGTCATGCGTAAGAAATGGGTTTCCACCCACTTCATTTTATGGGTGGACCCCATTCACATGTTATTGCATATTTATAGGATGTTTTAAGATGCACAAGTTTATATCTACGAGGCTTTATATAGGAATTCCCCCATTAATTCTATCTCCTCGATAACACGATTTGAGAGAATGTTCCTTACCTTAATCTTTGATACTTGAAAAGGATCAAGTAGTTAAAAATAGACGGTATTTTTATATTGGTTTAGCATTGAGATTTGAGACAACAATGTGTAATTCGTAATGTTATAAGAAGAATTAGATGCCAACTCAAGTTGAACAAATCGAACAACAAAATTATACAAAATGAGGATACAGTCTTTAGCCAAAAATCAAATGTGTAATGCAAAGCGAATTAAAATCTCATAGCAATGTCATAATATATAACCATGCACATTCACAATGTTGGTTTAAAACGTTATGACCATGTGGATGGAATGATGGAAATCTAAAAATCCTACATTTGTTCTTTGATACCTTTAATAAATTTATATTGTTGAACTCCTTTGTAAAGAAATAAGTTTACATCAATGCCATATTTAATATCACAAATTACTTCATTCTTCATGATATCAAGTTTTATCCTCACATGTGAGAAAGTCGTACAAGTTGTGCTATATATTTTCAAGCCTGATTTAAATGAATACAAAGTCAACTGCTATTTTAACCATTGTTGAAGATGACATATTGGACAAAGCTTTGTTTCCATTTCAAAGGACTTAGATGTTGTCTCCAGAGAGACAATATGCAATGAATCTCCCATCAAAATTAAAAGCTGATAGTGGTCAACAAAGAAAAGGTCGGAGCTTCTTTATTAAAAGGGAGAAAACAAAGTAAATCATTACTAACTTATAAGGAGTAAGAGATACCCTTTCAAGATATCGAGAGGGTTGAAAGGTTTTTGATTTATGATTAGCATGACAATGTTGTTATTGACACCTTGATAAAAAACAATTTATTTATTTTCAAAAAAAAACTCCTTCCATTAGTAATTTAGTTATAAAATTTTACAGATGGGAATCATATATACAAATCCCAGTGGGGACGCGATAGTTCCATCATATGTGGAGGCCCCACTGACTCAAGAAAGGGAGACGACGACCATTGTTGGATGAAAGGCTAATCATTGTCTTTCGAATCCATCTGTGAGGATAATAAATACATAAAACAATATTATTATTGATATGTTTAGTGTTGGAAACATTAAATAATGTCTAAAGTTATAAGTTATAACTAATGGAAGGAGTTTTGTTTTTGGAAAATAAATAAATAAATAGTGTCTAAAGTGTTATATGTGCAACTCACACAAAGAGCCTTCAAACAAAGGGCCATATAACCCAAGGCAATATGTTGCCTATACTTTCCTATTGTCCCATAAAAATAGATAAAATGATGCACATTGATTGGAATCATAGATTGACATATTCGCATTCGTGGGGAATACGAATACATGTAAATGTATTCATTTTCTTCTTCTTTTTTGAAAAAAAACTTGTTTTGTTTGGAAAAAAAAACTGTGCAAGGAAGTGAACAACGAGCAGCAAGCAAGGAGCCTCACCTTGTTCCCTATGCGTGCTTACACCCTCGCCTCCTTCTGCATCCTGTTCTCAGCCATTAAAATAGGGTTTCGGCTAAAACCCTAATTTCGATCATATTTGTTCTTTTCGGTTTGCATCCTCGCCTCCCTCTCATGCTCTATGTAAATCCTACATCCTGTTCTTGGCTGCAAACTCAGGGTTTCATTGAAACCCTAAGTTTAGTCGAAACCCGAATTAATTAATTATTAATGTATTAATTGATTATTAATATTTTTCAATGAGTTAATTTAATTTTTAATTAATTAAGTAATGTATTAGCAAATTGATTAAAGTATCAATAAATTAATTCATTATTAGTAAATTGATTAATTATTAATGTATTAGTAAATTAATTATTGTCTTAATGATTTAATTAATGTTTTAGGGAATTATTATTTTTAGTGAATTAAATCATTTTTATTATATAAATTTAAAATGAATGGTTTTATAATATTCTTGGGGTATTTATTCATTCTTGAATATTACGAATATCACGAATGCCAAAATTTCATGAATATCACAAATGGGTCAATTTATGATTGTAATGAATGGAACCAAAGGAAGAATTTATAAGTTCTGAAAGACCATAAGGAGAGAGAGAGAGAGAGAGAGAGAGAGAGAGAGCCCAGATTGATGTAGCTCAGTTGGTAAGGTTGCCCAATAGAGACCAAGTGGTCATGGGTTTGAATTTGGGTTTCGAACCCAAGACACAATGCTTGTAGTGTTATCGACTTACCACTAGGGTAAAGCTAAAAAAAGAGAGAGAGAGAGAGAGAGAGAGAGAGAGAGAGAGAGAGAGAGAGAGAGAGAGAGATGTCTTAGTTGGTAAGGTTGCCCAATGGAGACCAGATGGTCATGGGTTCAACCCCTACATTCCACAATGGCATCTAGAGAAATAAGAGTATATGAAGTATATAATAAAGAGGCGAGGGAATTGGGTTTAGAACCCATGACGCAGTGCTTGTAGTGTTACCAACTTACCACTAGGGTAAGGTAATTACGAGAAAAGAGAGAGAGAGAGAGAAAGCATAATTTCATGAGATCATTTGGTTACTCCTAAATGGTTAGGTAATGTTGCAATATTGAGTTTGGAAATGCACTTCATGGTCCATAGATTTGCATTATTATGAGATATGTATAAACAACATCAACCATGGATATCTATGATGCAATATTTTATTGAGCATGAAAGATTGGTGCATGGGAAAACTAAGATTCAAACATTGTGGTGGTCATTGCTCAATGGATGTATTCCTCTAAAGATTCAACATTCTATATGTGCTCAACAATATGTAAGGTTATAGCAATATGTGTTATATTCTTTTCAGCGGGTGCCATCAAGCAATCGAGAACTTTGTAATTTATTACAAAATGTGTTGCTCGTTTCTCTCATTTGTTGCATTGTCACATAAAACAAAAGCTAAGATCTCAATTTAATTGTTTATTTCAATTAAGGGTGTCGAGACACGTGGGTAGGAGATAGAGTGAGAGTGAGAGCGATAACGAAAGAGAGAGGGTGTGTGTGTGTGCGTGAGAGAGATAAGACTTGAAATAGAAATGAGATTATATTATGATGAAACAAGATTGCAATGAGTAGGCTAAGAGCTAAAGATTGGTGTTGAACCGAATGAGTTGAAATGAATGTGTGGACACTTATTTATAGATCCTTATGGAGTATTCTAGAATGTTCTAGAATATTTTAGATTTTTATGATAAGAAATATAAACATGAAATATTAAAGGATATTCTAGAATAATCTAGAATGTTCTAGAATATTCTAATATGTCGTAATAACTAAAAATATAATTATTATAATCACATGACATATATGTTATTTCAATGGTTAAGGGTTCAACATATAGACCAAGAAGTCGTGGGTTCGATTCTTGATAAGCCAAAATGTTGTCTTCATGACAGAGGGTTGTAGAATTGGGGGACGTGGTTGATAACGAGACTCAAGGTTGTCAAAATTTGATGATGCTAAATTATGGTTATGTATTCCCCCCAATTATGGATTTGTTTGGGAGAAATTACAATATACTATTGTTGCATGGATCTTTTCCAATGAAAACAAATGGTGTCCTTTGGATGGATTGATAATTAAAGGGATGGTATACACTTGTTATAGGTGACTACAAATATATTGCATTATCATGCAATGACATCATTTTCTTGGCAATCACCTAAAGCTAAAAGGGAGTGGAATGTAAGTAAAATATAAGGTGGTAGCAAATATTGCAACACGGTCAGTATTCTCATTGTCATTTCGTGCAAAGGTATTCATATGGAGAGTCATGATTGGTGGACAAGGCGATAAGGACTAAGTTAAGATACATCCTTCTTTTGTAGCATTCCATTAGAGGACAATACACAAAGGTTCATTGAATGACCTTTAGCACATATCATTTGTAAGTACTCGTCAGAGATTTAGCAGGTTTTATCATGTTGTTATTGAGATCTTAACAATGGGTTTCTGTTCAATACATTCAAAATGGTTCAATGATGAGTTGGAGATCTTGTTCTAAATATACGATATTGGGAACTACAACACAATTGGAATATGCGCAATGCTTTCATGATCGATGGTAGACATGGGGTGAAAGCCTATGTGAAGAAGTTGAAAGGCATTATCATGTGGAATTTTTGAATGTTAGAGTATGTGGGGATCATTTACTCAAGTGCATATTCAAGTTTTCTAATGGTTTTAGAGCATATCCCTTTGCCTAAATAGGTAGAGAAGACTAAGAAGTTGTAAGACCAAAACGACTTCAACCAGCCATCAGAAATGCCTTTATCCTTCCAGCTATTGCGAGTTAGGGCAACACCCATTGATTTAGATCCAATGATTTGCCTTCCTAGCTTGGTAGTGTACTCGAAAAACCGTTCAAGTTTGTCCGTTCCCGGTTTCTGCCACCACACCTCTAGTGGATCCCAATCCAGATCACATATGGGCTTGTTGTCAACTATCCAAAGCTTACAATCAGATTGCAGCTTCCCTGGGTCCAGGTTTACTTGCCACTTCTTACCTTCTAGCATTGCCACTCGTATTGCCAACCACTGGCCATTGTCTGCCAAAGCACTTAGGTTGCCCCACCATCGATACTCATTAGATGGCCATTAGGTTGCCCCACCACTGGCCATTGTCGTTTTGGAGGAGGCTATGGGCATTCGATATGCCAGAAAAAATAAAGATTTGGTTGTGGCTTCTTAGTCACAAAGCTGTACCAGTGGGGGAGTGGCTTAGGTGTCGTGGTGG
Source organism: Azolla caroliniana (assembly GCF_043228905.1). NCBI lineage: Eukaryota > Viridiplantae > Streptophyta > Polypodiopsida > Salviniales > Salviniaceae > Azolla > Azolla caroliniana. Next base: position 27,064 of record NW_028230662.1, read on the forward strand.
TGAGGCTGGATGCAAAATTTGCGGTCACCCTTTGGAATCAATTCCTCATTGTTTTTGGAATTGTAACGAGGCTATTAACATTTGGGGTAGAAGTCTTCGAATAGTGGCAGCATGCGGCGTGAATGGGAGAGTTGTATGGGGGTCCGTACAGGGGCTGAAGTTAACAGGGGAAGGTTGGGCTGAACAGTTAAACCCTCACGGACATGGATTTATAGTGCAAGGTGGTAAGGTGTTTCAACGGGTTGGAGTTCGACCTGGCACTAACTCAGAACATTTTGAAGAGATATGGAGGATGGTGGCTTGTTTATCGGTCTAGCACATTTGGACCAACCGCTGTAAGTTTGTTTTTCAACAACAAAAGATCCCTAATGGTGAGGTATTAATAAATATCTGGTTTGAGTTGGTCTCTTGGCTGCAAGGACGATACAACTCGATTAAGGGGGAATCTGATGCAGCTGAAAGATCTCGATCAAAGTTCTTGCTGAAATGGGGTAATTCTCCTATGGTCGGCAGATCATCATCAGGGCCTCAATGGCACTACCAAGCACCCCGATGGTTGTTTCCCCCAATAGTTTCCAACAACGTCTAGGTGCTGTAAATTTGTATAGTTATGGTACAAATAACTAGGTTATTGGAGTTGTTTGGATACGTTTGTTGAAAATGAGGTGGGGACTATGTCCACTTTGGTGGGAAGGCCAGAGTGAGGGCTATTGAGAGGAATTTTGAGAGTTCTATGATGTAATTTTGTTTGCTAACTAATGCGAAGCAGTATTTTTTTGGAAAAAAGAAGAAGAAGAAGTTGTAAGACCAAGTTACATACAATTAATATAATATAATTGTGTGCTTTCACCAAACGAGAGAGAGAGAGAGAAGTATGTTGGGTTGCTTTGAAAACATATGTAGTCATTAAACTATGTGATCCATATTGAATTATTTCCCATGGCGTACTTTGAGAACATACTCATTAAGCGCATGATCCATATGCTAAATGGAGTTGTATGTCTTAACAATACAATGGATATGGTGTTATCCAGCTTACGTTGTCTTGTGTGTGTGTGTGTGCGCACTTGTATAGAGAGAGAGAGAGAGAGAGAGAGAGAGAACAAGGAACAGAAACTGCAAGCAAAAGGAAAGCTAAAACACAAAACTAGTATGCTAATATGTAACAAATTATGAGAAGTGCTCAAGTCAAGTGGCCCACTCAATGTGAGGATCGTGTGAGACCCAATACATAAGGAATAAAATGTAAAACTTTTTATCTAGAATTAAATCATTTAAGAATATTTAGAATGAGAAGAAATTGAAAGTATGCCGTGTTGGTTGGAATGTACAATATGCATGTTCGAAGGAGTTCCTTTCAAATCAATTTGAGGAATATTTAGTGTTAGAAGGAAATTGGAGGTAGGTGATGACTTTGCATACACCACAACATATATTAAAGGAACATCGAAACCAGATAATTGGAGAGATTGCCAATGTGTGTTGAAAAGATATGGATTGCAAGATTCCTACTGGGTTGAGGTGATTAACACCACAATCGTCATCTCAAAATTTTACATCAACAATTGAAAAGATGATGCAATGGAGGCATATTAAGGTAAGAAAACTTTTCCCGTGCATTTGAAGACATTTGATAATGTATTCTATGTGCACATGCCTGGCGTGTGTAGGGCAAAGCTAGATGTTAAGAGCAATGTATACATCTTTATTGGATATAGCCCAAAGTCTCAGCCCCATGGGCTCTATGATGTTACTTGAAAGAAGATGGTATGAGATTCTATAAATGTGCATATATACCTTGGGTAGAAATTTTGTGACACCAAAAGTAGGATATATTGTGAACTATCAAATCACAAAACATTTACAAGAGCTGAAATCCAAATATTGCTACAAAAAAGAATATTTGATCAATTTAGCACAAGATGGGATGACACTTTCTTAATGGGTGGATTAGCACCCTAACACTAGATGAGGAATGTAGCTCAAATAGACGGTTTGGAAGGTCAAGAAGAATTGAGGGGAAAACACATTGAAAGCGTGTGATGGATCAAAATGTCAAATTTGCTCTCGTGATGAATATAAGGAGTTGAGCTCTCTTTGGATGAGACAAAAAGGAACCTTAGGTGGAATGACTATGGGGTTTGAATTAGAAGGTTTTTTGTTTAAGGCGACAAAGCTAGTGTAACCTAAAAAAGGTACATCTATATGAAGTACCAAGAATTTTTGAAACATTTACTCTAATGCAAAGAATCAATGTTGACTAAATGGCCTTGGTCCTTGGAAGTGTGCAAGATGCAAAACTAACCAAAATACTAGATGGATGTGAAGCTTGTGTTCCTATATGGCTACCTCAAGTAGGAGTTATTCATGGAGAAAATATCAAGTTCTTAATTATGTGATTCAATAATTAAGGGCTTTATATTGCGAAAATCTCTATACGAGTTGAAGTAAGTACTCATGGTTTAGTGCAAGCGTATGATTGTATTCCTCATAGAAGAGAGATTCAAGAGGTTTACAATTAATGCAACCCTCTTTAAAAGTGAATGTAAGCATATATGTAGTGATCCTTGTGTTGTAAGCCTGTGCGTGGACAATATGGGCAACACAAGCAACAATAAAGTCAATCTTCATCTCACTAAGAAAACCCAAGTTCCACATTCAAGTTAATAGATTCCACTTTGTCACACTTCTGTATGGGGCTAGAGGTGTATCAAAGGAACAAGGCGATGTTTGTTGCTCACTTAGTTCTAAATAATTTGGGATGTAAATTTCCTTTCACATGGATGGAAGCCAAAGCCAACTTGAAGTTGACAAACATTAGGAATCCAAGATTGGGAAAGCATACCAATATCAGGCTTTGGTCTAGAGTCTCTCATAAATGTCCATGACAAGATAAACATTGTTTATATTGTAAGAGAGTTTAGAAAAAGTCATTTGCAAGATGCAAATATTGAAGTACTTCAAGTGTACAATTTAGATTTGGAATTGAGTTTCAATGGTAAGATAGTGTGATTCTAAATAGGGGCTAGATATCTATAGGAAATGTCTACTTTTTATTTTTTTCCCCAATGTTTGGAATATTTTCATTGGACTAGAAAGAAGCAATTAGGTGTCCCAATGTCCTAAGCAAAAGTGGAGTAAAAGGTGGTGTGCTATGTAGGGTTTGAAGCACTTAGAAGAAATTGGGATTCTAAATGAGTTGGCACCAACGTGCATAACATGGGATAGTTTATTGCATTGCTATCACAATGAGTATGGTGTCCCAAAGGCACACCTAGCTTATCCATATATAGTTTTGGTTTACATGAGAAATTATTCCGTGTTGAGAAGGTGAATTTGGAGTGGTATATTGAGCACAATCATATGGATCTCTCTCTACAAGGACATCATAGCAAGCATAAACTTTGGGAAACTTTGAAATAATAAGGATATTGACTTCACATGTTCATTGTTTTTAAGAAACGTTGCAATATACTTCTAGCCCGTTCTACTTGTTACCTTGAGCGTTTAAAAGTAGGTAAATGTTGATTAATGGCAACTTGCGGAGGAAAACTAATTTTTTTTTAGTCACATAAGTCATGTGTTCTTCATTACTTTATCATTCTTATCTTTGTTTATTTACTTGTACTTTATCACAAATTTTTATACCACTTGGATGCAGGTCTCATCTTTCCTTTTAAGGTTAGTTTTTTTACAAGAGTTAGGAAACAATAGTTGTACATCACTTGTTTCCAGTTGAAGGTTGTTTATCTCTTAAGAGGAATGATGACGCTATTATACATTTGCCCTATGTCCTTTAACATGACTTGTTCTTCGTCAACCTTTGTGATTCACATTCATGTGTAAATAAAAGTGAATTAGATAATAGTAATTCACATCCTCTTCTCATATATGATCACATTGGTACATACTTGTGATGTGTCAAAGAAGAACAACAAATTGACAAAAACAAGTCTCTAAACCATTGTTGTTGCATGGTACACAAGTACATACTCTCGAGAAAAGCTTGAATGCCTTTTGAAGTTGTATACCTCAAAAGACTTTCTAAACCATATGAGGTGGATAAGTACATAGACAATGTGTTGTGATACAAAATGGTGTTGGGGAGATTGTCCTAATCAATTTTCTTTACGAAAGACACTAGTGTAACAAAATCTTCACTCACATGAAACCCATTTAAAATTTAGATGTGTCATTACCTTGTGCATCCTTATAGTTGAAGCATATTAGGTGTTCATTTATGTATACTTTTAGCAATAACAAAGGTTGTCACAAATTCTCCCAAACAAGACTTATAAAATGTATGTTAAATTCTTAAAGGTGTTACCTTTGGAAATCAATGCCTATTGAACAACACCATGCTAGTAAGTATTTTCATTGATCGTAAAAAAAAGGTCAATGAGCTCTCCATCTAACATTGTCATCAATGTCTCTCCAATTTGATTTTATCCGTGCATGGTTTCAATCTCATGTTTTGAGGTATCAACTTTTCAAGTATGTATAAAACAACAAATGGGAAAGTGCATCCTTTATCTTGTACCACAATTAATCAACTTTTCAAAGACATATAAAAACAACAAATGGAAAAGCGTATCAATATCTTGTCCAATACTTAATTGCCTCACCAAAAAGAAGCACCAACAATATTTTACTTGGAAACAACAACATCTAAGTTTATCTTGAAAAGATATGTCTTATCCATTTCAAAACAATTTTTTAATAAAGATTCTATTATTTTTCATCTTCTCCCACTAACAAGATTATGGTTATGTGTCTTCACGGCCCCAAGAATGATTGACAATGGTTATATTATCACAAACATGCAGATTAAACTTATTGTCAATCTAAAACATTCTTACGCTATGATCTAATTCATTAGTTAATCAGGTTCACACGAAGGCCAAATGACAATACCTTAGTTACTGTTTTCATAAACCATCAAATATAACCAAAAATGATACTGCACATGGAATCATTTTTGCCTTAGGGATAGAGCAAGTGAAGGTTTCACCTTGCCTTGATTATTACTAGGATTTTTACAATAACCATATGTCCAACTACTTATCATGGATCCTTATTTTGTAGCGCACACAAATACATTTTGATTCATGAAATTTCAATCATCATACACTACAGTCTTGGTATGGTAGAGGTAACAAGTCCCTATGCAATTTCCCTTCCAACAACTTTGAACCATGTAGTGATGAATAGGTTCTTGTTGTAGCAAATGAATGAAAGAAGCGGAGAACAAAGTGTTTTTTTTATGGATCCAAGTCCCATATGTTGCATTGGATCAAGTGATGGAAATATTACCGAATTTTCATGCTTTTCAAATAATAATGCTCATTCCTTTATACTAATAATAACATTTAACCTTCAATCTTATCATTTGTGCCACGTATTTCAGAAGTTCTCTTTAAAATTATTCTGGGGGCGATATGGTCTACACTTATCCACGATGAATTCCTGTGAGTGACATATTTCTTCACCAAATTATTTATCACGCCGGTCTATTCCTATGGTATGGTCTATTCTCATCAACAATGAATTACTATGAGTTATATTTCTTAACCAAAAAATATTCATACACATCATGTTCCTCCTAATGGAGGTCCTTGCTTACCTATCCATCTTTTGTTTGAGGTTCCACACACAATGAAACTCGAGGTGGAGTATTGTTATTGTGGCAAGAATGATGTTTTCGAAAGATATGGATATTGTAAATGCAACCATTATGAGAAAACATGTGATGCAAACAAAAAAAATAGAAGAGGGTCTACCATTTTGTTTCAATTGTAGACAACAAGAAAAGCATTGCCTTCATTTAAAGAGAGGTTAGGTCCTCTAAATCTAGTGAGGACTGAATATTGGCACATTCACTCAATGATCTAAGTTGGTTGATAAATGAGATTAGAAGCAAAATGAAGAAACTTCACACAAGTAATTTTGATGGTTGTGTAAGTAGAAAGAATATGGTAGTCCACCATCGTTCACACAAGTCTAGTATAACCGAACTACTACACACATGGCTCATTGCATTATGGAAGGAACGGGTTATCTTATCCTTTCATGGCTAGCAAAATTAAGTAACATTTGCATTCTCAATACTACACTAAAGAACATAACAGATATTGTGAAGCTTTTGTTTTACAACTCTTATGTATGAATTGGAAACAATGCCTATGTGTCTCTTCTCAACAAGAACATAAAGAGGAAGAGCAAGAAATATACCATAATAACATATTATAAATATGCTACTACAGTATGGAGAACAACAATGCATTATGGTATAATTATGGTATAGGAAATGTTCTTTCACATGCAATGAAATAGTTGGAAGATTTTCATTTCATTATAAAAAGAAGAGCCCATGAATACCAACATCAAAAGTAGCAATAGTTTGAATCGAGTCTTCACACGTGTGTGTGGTCTAGAGATGGGATTGAGCATGTTAATATGCATTTTATATACCATTGTTTGTCACATAAAACTTTTAAAAAACAGCCACTAGATCAATATACTTGAGCAAGCAACTTTGGCAACACATGGTAGCCTAGAATTAGATTGGAGCCAAATTCTCCGCCAATAAATGCTTCCATTTATTTATTTTGATAATTTGAAGTACTTAGCTAAAACATTTAGTATCCATATAAATATGAATCATAATTTACTAGTTTTCATGTGAGCTCTGATTCATGAATCCAGATACCATAAGAAATGTGCATCTGAGCAACATGCCTGTTTGCTCTTTCACATATATCTAATCCCACAAACATTTGAACTGTTTCCTACATGTACAACTAATTATGATGCAATATGTTTTGAATCAATGAAAACATTTGTAATTGTTGTAAATTTCGTTACACATCATCTGTGACATATATTAACCTTCCAAAATTATCCACCCCATAAAAAAGCCTCAGCTAATAATCGTATAGGAAAAAATTCATTGACCAAGAGAGCACTGTCCAGAATTGATGTTTTCTTCTCATATATTAAAGAGGTTCAAGAAAATAAAACTACTTATATACATATTTTGTTCCTCAATCAACTGCTTTAGCGGGGTATTTACGTCTCAAAATCCATTGGAAAAAAGCATGTCCTAAACTTTATTTAGAATAGTTTCGGACATCTCGCAACCTTTAATGAGAGACATATCTAGGCTTATGAAGTAAATAATGGATTCTTTTTCTTTTTCTTTTTTCTACAATCATCTACAAAAAACAGCCAATAATGCAAAACAACCATTTCCGAGCTTTTTTTTCTCTCGGATAATAATTTAAAAATCAATTGCTGTACTTCCTATTTTGAGTCCAGTGTCCGCCAGTTGACTTTTGTACAGTGGGTGGATTGGGTTTGCCCCGCACGACTTGCACCGCGGTCTTCGGGAGGTCTGGAATATCGAGGACTTGCACGACACGTTGCTTTTTTGCTGACATTGCCCACAGACATTCATGTTAGGAACCAGACCAACAGGAAAAAACCATATAACTGAAATGCATGACACAAAAACAAAAACTTGCTGAAGCTGTTTCTTAGAAAAGAGAAACACAAATTAGACGAAGCAAAATAGCAAGAAAAATGCTCACCATTTTCTGCTTGTTGATACCCTTGATGAAGTTTCCTCTTTGCATTCTCGAGCTTCTGATCGACCAAGCACTTATCAGTCTTCTGCACAGAAAGCACTTGAATCTTCAGCAAAACGAAAATAGGCATCCTGATTAATTGTTTGCATTAATGGATTGGTGTATATTTATATATATCCCAACAGTTTTGGAAATAAACATCAATGATGAAACAATACATAATATAGCCAAATCGCGAGGCACGGAGGGGAACAAACAAAATTCATCCAATAATCTTGTGGGTTTACAGATTAACATGGCTATACATGTGAAAACAAAATCAATTTCGGAAATGGAAATTGCATCTGCCATCAATAAAACATAGCATCATAATGTCACCAAGTATGAATGATGCCATATTCTAAAGCACACTTTCCTACGGACATCATTGATAAACAACATAGCATTATATAGCCAAAGTCCAAAGCTTGAAAATAAAAAAGACGGGTGACGAGAATACCCCTATATAGATAATTGGGGTAGTAAAGAATTTACAACAATAGAGGAGTATTTGGCAATTATTGAAAACTCAAGAGCATTCTAATCAATATGAAAAACGATTTGTATTGCCCATAAAGAAATTACCACAGCTGAAGATTTCTGAGCAATGTCAACATGTGGTTGAGGATCTAATATGATTTTCCTCCCTGAATCATGGATTGATTTTGATGTCCTAACAACAACAGAAGCTGAGACACCCTTCAAAGGTCTATCATTCCCGGGAATAGACTTTGAGGTATGACTGTTGTCCACTTTACTCGTTTTCCCTTTCAAGGCAGACATGGCAATGGGTGGGTCACGGCGGGTGGCGCTCCCTCTCTCCTCTGGTATTTGTATACTCCCCGATTGCGATTGTGACTGTGATTGTGAAAAGTAGTCAAGATTGTCTTTAACCGAAGGGTCATTGGAGTTCAAGGTCATGTTATGCTTCGTTCGCCCACCTGATAAACAATAAGAAGGTTTGACCTTGTTTATTTTATTGCGGTATAAAAAATACTCAAATATATCTAATGAGATCTTGATGAGTAAAAAGGTGAGAAGTTTGCACTGAAATGCTTACCTCCTCCACCTTCAATGAAGCTAAAAAGCTGCAAATAAACATCCAAATCAGAAATTTCATCACTTATAAGACCTTGGGTCAAAAAACTTCAGATACAAAAAAATCACCCTATTTTGAGGTATAAATCATTATCGAACTAAAGCTATGAATCAGTTTCCAATTTTTATATTTCTATTCCCTATAACATCAATGTATATGAGGATAAATCTAAATCTATATGTACCTCGGACAAATCCACCCCCGATGATGCTCGACCTTCCAACAGTGCATCTTCATCAACCAGAGATGAGGGAATTCCATGATGATCATCATCATGACTTTCCACAAATTCTTCACATTCTGAAATTCAACCTTATCCTTGTTTTTCTTTTGATATATGAGGTTTCCAAAAGAAAAACATAACATCATGGGAGAATGAAATTTAACCAAATCAGTTAATTTGTAAATGACAGCATTGTTTTGTGGACCATTTGCTTCTTGATTCACAAGAGAGAGGACAGAGAGAGAGAGAGAAAGATTGCATTGTCACCTGTGCCAGTGTCCATGTTCACACCTCGGGCACTATTTACCCACTTATCAACAAGCATTTTCCAGTGTCTGCTCAATTCAACAGGCCAAATTCAAAAAATGTGTGAGGAATCTTAATGAGAATCAAACCCATGACGACTGTAAAGAGATTCAACAAATGCTGTGATTGCAATTTGAACCTTAAAAAAATATTTGCATGGAACAAGCGATCCTTACTTTACAAGCTCCTTCACTAAGCATCGAACTTTTCTCGAAGAATGCTTCCGGAGACCATTCACGTGCTTTCCTATTTCAGTTGACTGTTGCAAAGCATGCACAGTATATATGTAAATAGATTTGATATTTAGCCATTTCAATGACAAATTTTTGTTTTTTATATTGAGAAACATTTATATTTGAGGTTAGACTAAACCACAAAATTATCTAATGAACATCAACAAAGATAACTACAATTAATATGAGATTTAAAATTAATGCCTCTCTCTCTCTCTCTCTCTCTTTCTATACATATATAAAGCTTAATCACGATGAAAAGAGATTTATCTCTAATTCATACCTTTAAAGCTTCCACTGTGATCTGCATATATTGGAGTCTTTGTAAAGACTCTAGAATGACTTTCTCTGGCTGCAAAACAAGAAAATTTAGTGTATAGATAATACTAACAAAAGCAATGATCCACATAAAGAAAAATATAAGGAAAAAAAGGCATCAAAATTGAAGAAAAACACTATTAATATTACGAGATGCATCAAATTTTGAAGAGAAAACATCAAATTTAGCTAAAAAGCCTCATAGAAAATCATGGGAAAGAGAAACTTTAACAGAAAGAAAAAACCATTGACAAAATGCACAACAAAGTGAAAGAAAAATATAGCAAAAGATCATCAAAATGGATGAAGAAAAACATAACAATAAAAAACGAAAGAAAATTTATAGCAACAGGAAACGGAGGGGGAAAGCAAACAAAATTGACAGAAAAAACATAGGAAACATGGAGTAGATAAAGAAATAAAACATACTTGATCAACGTCCTTGATGCTTTCCTTAATGATTTCAATCTCTCTGAGGACCATGGTTTCTTCATCAAGTTCGGCTTCATCATCGAATCCATGATGATTCCTTTTCCCATCTTCATCACAGGTCTTTCCATCACTTTCTACACCATTTCCTTCTTCTTCTTCTGCTTCTTCTTCTTCTTCTTCTTTGTCGTCGTCGTCATCATCAATGTGATCAATATGATCAAGACCACTACCATCAAATGCTTCCTCTGTTCCTTCACCATCCCTAACCTCACCTTCTTCTAAGATAAGGTTTGGATTAATATTATGACTATGACGACGATGATGATCATTACCATTGCTATTATGATCATTTTTTGTATCCCTTATACTAGAAAGATTCCTCGAGAACAGAGTTTCTGCTATTTCTACCCTCCGTTCCCGGAATTCTTTTGGGTAATCAGAAGCCGCCAGGTGGATAGCCGAGTGGATAACCTGCCAGATGTTGGCACCTGATTGGATAAGATAACTCCTCAATTCATCCATGTCACAGTTCACCATTGCAAGGTACAATTCTTGCTTTCGTTAGTAAATCAATCCCTGCTACTCTCTCACGGATAGCAAATCAAACCCTAAAATGTCCTTACATGGGTATACACATATTTCCTATCTTTCTCTTTTTCTTCCTTCCTTTCTCTCTTTGTTGTTAAAAACAGAGGAAGTATGATCCAATGAACTTTTATTTTGTTTCTAATGTTCTTGGATCAAATAAAACCTTATAATAGGTTTCTATATGCATACATATCTCTTTATTTTCCTTCTCTATCCGCCTTTCTTTCTCTGTGGAGTGGCAGAATAGCTATGAAACAATTAGCTTTTTCCCCTCTTTTTCCTTGAGTTAGCGAACCAAACCCTAAAGTGGGCTTATGATGTACACATCAAACAATGAGATGATCAACGCTATGCAAAGAGAGGGGGGGGGGAAAGAGGGGGAGATGCATTGCAGAAGAAGGGAGGGCACAACTCTGTTTCTTTTCTGTTGGCATAGAGAGAAAGAGGAAAGAACAAAAAACACACACAGAGGCAGGCAGGCACAGAGAGAGAGAGAGAGAGGTTTTCACCAAAAAAAAAAAGTTTCTCTCTCTACCCACTAGGCTGATTTTTCACTGATTTTCTTCTTCTACTTTTCGTTTCAGAAATGGGTCTCTCCTTTCTCTCTAGAGAGAGCGACAGAGCCTCGTATATATGTACGTATATGTATGTATGTATAAGGTATCTGGTTCTGATCCATACTCTCTCTCTTCCCCTGCTCCTCTCTCTCTCTCTCTCTCTCTCTCTCTCTCTCTCTCTCTCTCTCTCTTCCCCTGTTCCTGTTCCTCTCTCTCTTCCCCTGCTCCTCTCTCTCTCTCTGGTTGTTACTACTACACACACATACATACATACTCCAAAAGCATCATCAGAGAAATCATAAATTTGAGCCAACCCAAGTTTCAACCCTTGTCCTCGGCCTCGTATAATTTCGGTCTCGCCTCAACACCTCAAAAACCAAAGAAACTTCCAATCAAATTCGTGTGTCTTCGCGTCCACTCGGAACTTTTGGCGGACACATTACACGGAGCCTTTTTGAGGCACTGATTATTAACATGTTGACCCGCACCAATCATCTGATCCATAGTTTTCTCGGGCTCCAGTTTGTGCCGAGGGAACTTGCCTCGCTTAGGATCATCTCACATTGTAGGAGATGCACATAGAGTATTTCCGTTATGCAGTAGAGGATGTTTGCATGCAAGGCAAATCATATTTCATCAATGTTTCTCTCGAGATCTAGACTAGGGCAGCATTTGATTACAATTGGTCCTACACACACACACACACATATATATATGCAATAGCTCTTTTCACACTATGGCAGAGGTAGATAAAAATGAAAATGCAAGCAAAACACCAATATTTATTTTGGTTCCAATTTAGTATGGTAGGTCACAATGGCTAAAGACACATTTGGTTGCAATTGTTTCTCTTTACTATAAATGTTGGAGTGGTGATTAGTTTTAATACTTTATATATTATCCAGATAGTTTTAAATTTCTATTGTCCTTAAGAATGATCACTATTAACAAGAGCTCTAAAAGAATGCTAGCCAATCATTTTATGGTAGTATATGTAGCAATAATATGCACCAATAGTTATAGCAATCTTTACTAGTGGATGCGGTTAAACTTTAATAAGGATTCCATCTGCTAATTATTTAGATTCCCAAATCTTGCTTCAATATTTGTCATCTCGTATATAGGTGAAAATCATTTGATGTTCAGAACCATCACACATATAATGTCCAACTTTCCCAATAATTGTTGGCACTCTCTCAATGTGCACATCATTTTTCTTCATCGTCATAATCACTTATGGCTAATGACAGCCAATAAATGGCCATCTTGATGTCAGCCATATAATCCCATGTCACCTAGTTATGCATCACATGTCCTTAGAATGTGAATAAATCAATCAAGTTACATCACCCAACTCTACCACCTCACCTCAAGTCATAAAACCATTATGAAAGGAAAATGATCAAATACATGGGGTCAAGCTTAATGACAGGGCAGGAATTGAACCCCATGGAGGCAAACATCGTATATGACCCCAATGAGTATGTATGTTGACCAGATGTCAACTGGACACATCTATATATACTAGTGACAAATACTACATTGGAAATGTGTGTTGATTTAATTTAGCATGCTAGTTATTATAAATGTTTTTATTGTTTTTAATATTATTTATGTACTCGTTAATTAAGCAAAGTCTAGATTAGTTATGGCTGGTTACATTATTTTCCTAAGAAAATTAATCGGCTACCGTAACCTACGTATATGCCCAATGTGAAGTGTGCATTTTCTACAAATTGTTCCTTTCAATGGCTAATAAAGAGAATAGAACATATTTTTTATTGTCCACGGGGCCAAATTTGACCCATTGGACTAAATAAACATGTCATCTTGGACATAACTCGTCTTGAGGTGGGGGGTTCCTACTTTGTAATAAAAACTCCTCTTTGTGAAAATAATGGATGGACATATGTGCTCACCATTCTTACAGGATATTTGAGTACAATACTTAAATTATCGTGCTTGTCAAATAAGTCATCATACTTCTCACAAATTACCATATATTTTGAGCACTTGAGAAGTGATATTAATCCTTTATTACGTTCTCATTGTATATATTCATACTTACGTGATGATAGTCCCGATACTATCTCAAAACCTAACTTGTATGAGCGAGTTTGAAAAAGTGTTAAGGCTCATGGGGGGCACTGGGCAGTAAGATGTGGTTGGATATGTTTTGACATATTTGCATTATATAGAGGTCACTGAGGGTTAACATTTGTGATGTCCAAAGGTTGTCTTCTCTCAAATAACCCTATTAGACAATAGAATAAACTCATTAGCCACATTCTTGAATTCGTTTTGACACTTAGATTTAAGTCCTATATGAGGTTGATAATTAACCATTAAGATGAAACCATTGCAAATTTCTTTTAATTGATGAGACGCTCAATATGTTTTTACTAATCTATAAGGCAATGCATAATAACATGACAATGGCATGAAATAACAGTAGAGTGAACAATTACTATGACAAAGTTATTGGACATATCAATTAATTCAATGGGTAGAGAGTGATTGGTCTTCAAATGACCATAAACGTGTCAAGTTCGGGAACATGAAAGCAAGAGCATTTTTCAAGATTTTTTGGAAATATAATGGAATTTTTGTAAAATCGATTAATTTCTTTACTCCTCACCTCTTTTTAATTTTCTTTATGTACGCACATATCCTCGCATGTAGAATTTATTTATAGCCATGTCATTGTTTATCGATTTTGCAAAACCACGTGATTGAGGTGTAGTTTCTGATGAACCTTACAAATCAATCCATGCCATCACATACTTCCTTTTCTCCTTTTATTTGTGGTTATCATTTATGCAATTTGACAATACACAAACTTTCATTTGTTGAAATGAGTGTGGCATTTTGTGGTCCTCCTTGTCTAGTTTTCTAGGTCACTGTGGACAGAGCCAACCAATTTCTTAGTCATTTTCCTATGTGCTTTACACATAAGCATTGGATGACCGCACTTTTATTTCTTAAGGCCTCATTCACAAATAGAGAGCACACCATTTTCCAATATTACACATGTCCTTTTACATTAATGTTGTGTGTGCAAGAAAGATATAACAATATCTTATCGATGCAGAAATTTCCCCTCGTGATCTATGCTTTTCTTTGACGACAATAGTCAATGGAATTCACAAACACCACCAACACAAATGTTTTACATGATACAATTACTTGTTGGAATGTATAACAAAATTTTGATTATGTGAAATATTTTGATCATTGTTGTGATTTGGTTGATTGAATTGCCTTGGTGTATTGCATTGGTCTTAAAATGTGGAAGAGATCACTTCAATGTCCCACTTAGATTTCTTATTTGTAAGATTTTGAACTTTAACGCCAAAAGTAACTTGTGGAAATCCTATCCACTAGTTTTAGTGATCCTATAAATTTATTTTTATTGGAGGCAATATCAAAGAAAGGCGTGTAAGCCAAATCTTTAGCTTATTTGTTTGTGAAATAATATTTTAACTCACCCATTGTAGATTGTGTCATACAATAACTATGACCCTGTTTCACTATGATTTTCTTTGTTATTTCCCTCATCTTGTTCGGTGTAGCATTTGAAGGTGGCCAAGGAGAAAATAAGAGATACAATACGATAAGTTGATGAGAAGGAAGCATGTGATAAGTCAACATACATTTTGTTGAAACAAGGTGCTCGTGCAAGGATAAGGACAAGTGCATACGAACAAACAAATAAACCAACACACACACACACACATATTCATAAACACAAATACACCTACATACATATTTACACATTCTAACACACATAACCCTCCAATAAAAATACATGCACATACATGTGTAAGTGTGCACAATCATAAAAACAAATACATTCCTTCTTCTAATGCACAAGAGATCGCACGCGCGCACAACACACACACACACACACACACACACACACACGAAGTATTAAGCCAAACGTACCAATCGTAAGCATACACATTAAAACATAAACTCCATCAAAGATGCATCCACATACCAAACACACTCAAAAACCAATAATAAACACAAACATTAAACCATACATGCAATCCAAGTTGCATCTACATATAAGCCTCAAATATATATCTTAAATACTCACATTACAAAACATAGAGGAGGTGTAAACATATTTCACCCACACATACAATATAGTGACATACTCAGAAAATGTAATTTTTTTACATGTGGGCTACTCTAAACTAAGAAAGGAAGAACACCGTGAATAGAGGAAGTTAACAGTAGAACTAAGACTTTTAGAAATCTAAAGAGGTGAGGGTGAAAGAACGAGAGGTCTCACTACCAAACATTGTTTTAATCATACTATCAAAATTGAGGTGAGATAACAGTAGAGAAAGAGTGATGATGAAAGGGATAAACGAGATAATAGTGGATAGAGTGAGCAAGAGAGAACGTTAATGCAAGAAATTAGTTGAGATAGTAGTAGATAGATAGATAGATAGAGATGGAGAGTAAAGATGAAAAGAAATATGTGTTAAGATAAAGAGATACAATAACGAGCTTACTTGGAGGACTCGACACTGGTGTTGTACCCGAACGTTTGACAAAAGTGAAGGGCTTCATAATATACTGGGTTGTGGAGCATTCTAGGGTTTTCTAGAATGTTTCGGGAAGTTCCAGAATGTTCTAGGGTTCTATCCACATTCGATCATAACCCAACCAATCCCCCAAATAACATAGTTTATTGCATAGGATCTTGGAATTGAGAACCGCTGCAACTTCATATTCAGGACCATTAGCCAGTAAAAAAGGAGGTGGCAGTGGTATCATACGATTTGGAATAGTATTTGTGGCACAAGGTTCGAGAAGGGAACAATGAAATACTAGGTGAAGTCGCATATGGGAAGGGAGATTGAGACGGTGTCGTGAAGATTCACGGCCACAGTGAGAAAACCGGGGCTATTGGGAATATCAGCAGGGTGCGGCGTGAACACTCACCCTTGTATAAACGTGTAAGATAATCGGGGCGCCTTTATGGCGCCTAACAGGAGTTAATTCGAGACAAAGAATCTCATGTAAAGCAGGATTTATCCCACATTGTTACGCATCCCTCTCCTTGTTCTATAAAAGGGAGGGAGCGTCCCTTGTAAAAGGGTTCCCCATTGTGGGTTCCTTCATAATAGTATTGTTTCTCCTCTTGTGATGGCTTTCTTCCTTTCTATCCCTCGAAGTAGGTTTTTGTTTCTTTTTCTGTTTCCTACTAGGGTTTTGTCTGTTGTGCGTGAGCAAATGCGTGTGTTCGTTGCAGCTAACAGTACGCAGACTATCTTCTCTCTCTCTTTCTCTTTGTTTGGTTGCTTCTCCACCCCGCGTCTCTCTATGTGGGTGTCCTTGTTGTCCCGCGTTGTTGCTCAGGTCGAGCCCGTGTGCTAGAAGGTTTTGTGTAGAAAACCCCTCTCTGCCGTGCAAGACCCCACTCGCGATGGCGAGCCTGTGTGCTCCCGACTGGCGGCTTGGCGACGAGAGGCCGTTGTTCGGACTGTGTGGAGCCGGCGTTGCGTCGAACGCCGCGTACGTATGTGGGTGTGTGTGTTCCCGGGAGGCAGTGTAGGTCCCAGAGGTCTTGCTTGCGGGTGCGTGTAGTGAGTCGGTGTAGGGGTGTCGGTCGTAACCGGTGTATATATGTGTGCGCGCAGGAGTGGTTAACCGGGCCGTGGCCCGTGCTTCTTTTGAGGCCCTTCTACATATGGGCAGGAGGGTCGTGCGAATAAGCGCGCCCTCTTCTTTCAAGAGTCTGAGTCGCTTTTGGAACGCATCTGGAATCGTCCAGATCGGTCGTTCCCGAACACCATCCGGAACCGATCCGACCGGCAACGCGACAGGTTCTGGAGGAATCGGCCTTCTGGATACTCCTCCCCTCCTGATCCATGACCTCGGTGGTCCCGCCCGGATCCGACATGCAAGCGCGGGATTCCGCGACAACGGAAAGGCGCCTCACTAATTTTGAATGAGTTCCTAAATGGTGCTAATTGCTGATAATCGAGTTTATCACAAGTTCGTTCTCATGTGTCGACATAATAACCATACATGATCGTCAATGTGAAACATATGTTGAAATCTGGTTATTTGGTGTATTATTATGTCATTAGCTCTTTGGATAATATGGAAAGCGAGATGTGATGCCATTTTTAATAATGCTCACATACCTTTCCGCACCATGCTTATTGAATTCTGGCTATTATTTGTCCATACACTATGTGATCAATATGATGATCAGTAGGGTTCAGCTGATGTTCTATGGCAACGTCAAGTGGCCTTTAAGAAACGATGGCAATGACTTCACTTATTTTGCAATACAACTTTTGGTTTGAGGTGGAATTATGCCATACCTTCTTTTTTCTTTTTTTTCCATAAAAATATGCTCCATTGGTATTAATAAAAAGCCAAAGGCAATATACAAATAGTACATAATACTGTTTCCTCTGCACAAATACATATTATCAAAAAACTACATTGTTGCCAATAACACCTTTGCTAGTAGAGCACATTTTTGCCATACCTTCTTTTTTGTTGCATAGCTCATAGTTTTTGCTCCACTCGTTTCTTATATGATATCATCAATTTGATTAGATGTTTGTATTAGCCCTTGTATCACAAACACGTTCGCGTTTAGAAGTGGAAGGATCACACATTACATTATTAGATTCCTTTTATACTTTGCGATTTTAGGCAATTTTCAGAAAGTTGGTACACCAGTATCACATGTCGTAAATAACATATAAAGTTTGCTACTTTTTTGAGACTTAACAAGTGTCAAAATGATCATTTCTCACAATTCAGTACTTAGTACCGAATTCAAGTTTCGAATTGTGATGTTTTCATCAATATCGAATTCAGGTTTAAAGTTTTTCTTTTTTGAAAAAGCAAAATTGAATAAAATAAAAACTTTGAACCTGAATTCGATACTAAGAATCCAATTGTGATGAAAACACTTTGAACCTGAGTATCGAATTGTATTGCAATCTAAATTGTACTAAAATCTCTGTTTTTAGAATAATTGTATCGATGGTAATCATTGTGTATGACTTTACATTGACAAAAGTTGGATGATTAAGGATGTCAACGATAGAAATAATAAAAGAGAAATTACCAAGTCTAGAAGGTGTCTCAGATTGAAGGTGAACAAGATTTAGTGCATATAATTTGGGGACACCATCTGGTTTTAGATGAAGACAATGCTTTGGTTGGTACATTTGAAAATGAGGAGGAAGAGTCATAATTGTATATTAGCTATTTTGTGCAACGATATGTATCAGATTTAGACAACATTTTATTCAATGATATACAAAAGTTGATTGTTTTGAAATCTTTTGCTTTTGCTTTCTTTAAGATCTAAAAAATTATTAGTTGTCATCTTTCCTTTAAAATACACAAAGTTACTTTTTGTATTTGGCAAAATTTTGACATTTTCCAGTTTTAGCAAATGGTGAAATTTTTAGCTTTTTCATCAAGTTTTCGAGAACATGTGATACTGGTATCAAGGTGTTTTGTGAAATGGCAAAAAACGCCCCAAAATCAGACGGAATATTCCTTATCCTTCCATTTGTGCACGATCCTTCCACTTGTGAACGAACGTGTTCACAATAGAAGTGAGATGAAATGTCTCCTTCTGTTTTTTCTATGTACATTTCTCAAGTAATATACTAAGGTATATCTTTCTTAAAAAAACAACGATGATCTACAATGCTTTTGTGGGATGCTATCGCTTATTGTAAATGACTTGACACCTCTGCTTGACACTGTTGCAGTTGAGATAACTGATCTTCCACACTTGGATTTATAGAAACTCTAGGAAGCTCCAAGAAAGACCATTGAGGAAGATAACCACTATATGCGAAAAATGGGTGTGACCTTAGTAGAGGAATGGACTGAATTACTACATACAAACTCAATGAAATGCAAAATATTAGTCTAATCATCTTGTTGGTAGCTAATGAAACAACAAAGATATTGTTCCAATGTTTGATTAGTGTGTTTGGTTTTATCATCAATTTGTGGATGATAGAACAGAGTTTGCAAGAGATAGGGAGTAACGACAATATATGCCACCAAAACCTAGACACAATTGAGACCCATGGTCACTAATAATGTTGTCTAGGGAGCCATGATGTCAAAAAACTTCTTTCATAACAAGATTAGTTGTTTCTTTGCAACTAATTCTCTTAATACATGGTATAAAATGTGCCATCTTCGTAGTCGATCAACTATTGTTAGAATAGCATCAAAACCTTTAGAAAGTGGCAAATAAAATATAAGGAAATAGATTGCCAAGGTCGTTCGGGAATTGGATGCAACAATCCATAGGGGAAATGGCAAGGTATCTTTGTCCGACAACAAGTGTCACATACACGGATGTAATCTTCCACAAAATTACGGATCCGAGGCCACCAAAATGATCAAGTAACTAATTCTAAATGTTTTATGGATCCTGAAATGTCTAGCCATATAAGTATCGTGACAGAGCTCTAAGATTTTGAGATGAGTAGACTCATCTAGGACATATAAAAGTTCATTCTAGTGTAAGCTTCCGTCATGCCACTTGAACGTCTTATAATCTATATGAAGTTGTGCTGAAAGTTGTGATGTAGTGCATTCAGGATGATACGATCTAATATTTCTTGAGCAAAAATATTTGAATGAATAATGCCAATGTTATTTTCAGGAAGCAAATGCATTTTAAAAGGTTATGGGGTTCAATGCACATTTTTAGGGAAGATGGATATCACATAATATGAATGTATATTGTTCCTATCATTTTGGGAAACAATGTCTACTAACTTTGTTTATGAACTCTGTTGCTACAAATGTTGGTGGTATAGGTTACATTGCATGCTCAGTTGTAGTTAGCGAGGAATATACCATAAAAATTAGGGAGATTTGGTGGACAAATATGTGTAGTTCTTGTATATACACATCAAAGCGGCCATGATGTGAGCACAATGGAGTCAGTTGGTATACTCCTTTATCCAACACAATTTGTATTTCTTATGATTTTATAATACCAAGGAGTATTTCTTATGATTTTATAACTATGACATGAGAGGGTTTGTTTCTGAATAGAGCTACTTTCGTTGTTGCCTATGGATATGGATACCTGTCACGGACACACCATGACAATACCTTGCAATGTGTCTAGGGAATAGATTAGAATTGCTGGATTGTTTTCTCTATGTTGAGTACATAGATTTGTTTCCTTAACCATTGTCTACACAAGACGGGTTTGGGAGAAAATACTTTGTATGATGTAACCGTTATGACCTTTCTTTATAACTAATGGAAGGATAATTTGTTTTGAAAAAAAAATACCAAGGCATATCTCTTTAGGGAGAAAAAAATCATCTAAATGAATATCATGTGATATGATGTTTAAGTATTTTTGTATCTAATGGGATAACTGAGACTTAAGTTGTGTGTAATCATGTAGACACCAAAAGAGCTTATGTTTTATTATCAAAGGCTGACTCACCAAGACGAGGAGTGAGATATGAATGTCGAGATAAAGCATTTGCTTCTCCCTGTAAAGCTCATTGCCAATATATAATTTTCAGATTGAATCGAATGAGAA
This sequence comes from Azolla caroliniana, assembly GCF_043228905.1. NCBI lineage: Eukaryota > Viridiplantae > Streptophyta > Polypodiopsida > Salviniales > Salviniaceae > Azolla > Azolla caroliniana. The sequence goes on from NW_028230662.1 coordinate 48,031, forward strand.
ACTATGCCCAACGAGCTTGTCGCTACTAGGGAAATCCTTGTTAATTTCTTTTCCTCTGCTTAGTGATATGTTTACTTTGAAAATAATTGGTTCGACAAGAATGACCGAACTTCATTATATAGTGGGCTGTTGAGAATTCTAGGGTTTTCTACAATGTTCCAGGAATATTAAAAGTTTTAGAATGTTTCTAGGAAGTTCTAGAACGTTCTAGGGTCTACCATCATGAGATTATGTTACAATATGATAATTATGACTACAAGATGGTTTAATGGTTAAGTCCTTAGCATTTGTACACATACTAAACAAGTTTAAGCCTTGTCATTACATGGTGGTCATCACACAATCAT
>NW_028230663.1:0-48162 GCF_043228905.1 Azolla caroliniana
AAGCTTTGCTCAAATTAGACTTGTCAAATTGAGTGTGCGCAAATAAGAACAATTGGTCTATTAATATTATCATCATAATACATGTGTCATGTAAAAGTAGCTCAAATATATTGTTACATGCAAAACCATAAATACAATATATTATTAGTGATTACGAGATTAGATTCGTGTTAGTGTCCAGTAGCTCAAAGAATGATAGTAAGAATAAACGTTGAAAGTTATTGTGGACCTCTCGAGAAGATGATGGAATATTTGTGAAAGATATATCACTATGATATGCATTGAAATTCATAGCCTTGTTGATAACTTTTGGCAATAGTAAATACATAATCTATTCTCTCGATCCAAAATAGTCTCATAATTTCATGGCTATCTTCATTTGTGCATTATAAGAATGCAATTTCATGAAGGTAAAGTCACATTTGTAACCTATACAATTATGACATTTGCATGATGTGTCATGTCCTTGTGTTATGGTCCATGGATAAGCCATGCCATTTACAATAAGCTCTCATGGTTTGGCATGTATTATTCATATGGAAAAACATTGTTAACATTATCCCTCAAATACTAATAGTGATCTTGAATTATAAAAGAAGAAGCAACTAAAGCCGAATATCATTTGTTTAGTACAAGGGCATGCATCAAATCTTAATAATATATCATTGTCATGTTATATTGAAGGTTAAATTTAATAACGTTACATTAGTGATTAAACTATTCACTAACGATGATATGTAAAGGGAACCTAAAGCATATGATGATATTGAGCATAGTAAGCAACTTTTCATCTAATAAAGCAATAATGCAATATACGATTGTGAGAGGCTACATAGTTTCATGGGATCAATATCCAACGTGGGATGGCACTAGAGAACCATTCTAATTTCTACCATTAAGGGTCAGCTAAAGTATGCATATTTGCATAAAAAGGTGAAGCATATTATATGTGAGCATTTTTTGCATTGGAGCCATAAAAAAAATAAGGCTTCTAGTACGTTACATGATGTTTTTAACGTATGAACACGATGTATTGTACCATGGACACAATGGAACAATTTTTCACAACCCATAAAATGGTTCTTTTCATTGCGTGGGGACAATTTGTTGCTTTTAGATGATGTAACTCCATACCAACTAGTCAATGAGTGAGTGTGTGTGCGTGCATGTGTTGCACAATGCTCTCAAAATGATATCCTATTTTTGCCACATGTCAATGATGATGTTTTAGGCCCACACTTCTTAGCATTTCAAATTTGTTATATGGATGGACCACTCAACCCTCACTTCTAGATCATTGTCAATTATATTATTTTGTGTAACACTTTTTTCTTTTTCTTGTTTTTTCCAAAAAAACATTTCTACTTCCATTAGTTAAGAAAAAGTACATCGGATAATATACAACTCATATGTTACAAGCCACTTTGCATGGCTACAAGAAAACGTGTATAAACGAAGTAACAAAGCTTCAGCACAAAATTACTCGACAAAATCCCCACAACATGAGCCTCACACAACCCACATTCAGCAAAGACACCCTCTAATCTCTTCACAATTCAACACCCACCTCTATGTTTGGTACCCTTGGAGGAAGAAGCCATCGGGGCGGTTGATAAATCCACTTTGCATTACCATCCACCATTTGTAGCATCGGAGAACCACTCCATTTAATAAGGAAGCGGTATCTAGCTTCTTCACTCGCATCAAAGGGCCCCTTAAGGCTATCAAACTTTCCTTGTAGCGTAGAAATCAGGTTAAACCAAATCATCATTAAACTCTCAAACGATGGGGTTCGCTTCTCGGTAAACGACTCCTTGCACCTAGATACCCACACTTGCAAAATAGTAAGATCAGCCACTAAAAACCAAATATCTATGTATTGTTCCTATATGTAGAATGAACCTCCTTGAGTTGCAGGTTGTACAGTTCCATTCACCACCTTTAAAGAAGGACTATTCCCATTCCACCCATGAAACCATGCAGCCGATTCAATAGTTAACCAAACAACTGCGGCACTTGATACCTGAACTTCAACCCTGCATTGAGCCAGAATTCTTAAGCTCCTCATCCAAACTTCTTGGGCTCACGGGCAACTCCAGAAACAATGTGTGATGTCCTCCAAACTCGCTCCATAGGCCTTGCAATTACTCATGCCACCCCTTTTCCCCAACCACTCTCCAGTTGGAACAACCCGATGGGTGATTAACCAAAAAAACACCTTGACCCTCTCGGGGAGGGATGAGTTCCATATCTTGCTCCTGGTTTTATCTGCGAAGACCGAGTCCATAGCTACATGGGTCCATTTGTTGACACACTTCTCACGATACAAGCATAAATGTCTGCCCAAGCGAGTTGAGTAGTCAAAGAAACCACATGATTTACCTTGTTCGTCCCTCCACGTATATTCTGTAGGATCCCATTCTAAACACTCGAGTGGCTTGCCTTCAACTACATACAAGATCCAATCCTCATCAACCTCATTGACTGATGGATTCACCTTCCATTTCTTATCATCTTGTGCCACAATTCTAATCGGGGACCAATGAGCACCTGCAACTACTGATCCCAACTGGATGATCTTCCCTTTCTTTCCTAGACCCTTGGCATTGGTAAATTTTCCGGCATCATCACATTGTCTGAACCATTCACCCTCTTCCCCATATTACTAATAGGAACATAGTAAACAACTTTATCGATTAGGTCAAGCATCTTCATGCCATTTCTGAACTTTCTTGCGTCTTCATATAATTTATCATGATTACTAGGGGACAACTACGTCCAATTTGCCATTGAATGAATCCCAACACCATGCAATATAGCCCACGACATACCCTTGCTTTGGCCAAGCATCTTCCCCTCGGTTGACTTTAAGGTCTCGTTCCACAATAGGGGTTGGTGTATCCATTCAGCAAATTTAGTAGTTGGACCTATATGGCTAAGATGCCCACGGAGCATACCCCACGCCGTTATCACTGACATACATGTGCGATCAGCCAACCGATTAGATTTCCTAAGCTTTAAGTCCATACAAAATAGCCATGATTTATGTGGCTTCCAATGCCCACCAAGTCGTGGACTCCAAAGGATGCTCCTATTAAAAATCAACGTTTTCCATAACTCATTTTCGGGCAGCAAGCTCCTTACCAATACCTACATAGCAATGATTGACTTTGTACTCCAGGGTCGATCAATCCTAAAACACCCTTATTTTTGGGAAGAATCAACCTAGACCATGATACTTTAGCTACTGCGTTGTCTTTCCTATTCCCAACCCATAGAAAACCCCTAATACACGCTTTAAGAATACGAATAACATGCCTGTCAAACATCCACATTGAGATCGCATGCCACAACGTAGACAAGAGCACATGGTTAGCTATTATGATCCTGCCATCTAATGATAAATTCATCCCTGACCAGACGCGGATTTTGTCGCAAATTTTACTTTGCATTTGTTGCAATTGTATTCTTTTGTCGATATCTACACCAATCCACATTCCTTGATATCTAGTACCATCCCTTTTTGCAATCCATCTAAATTCAACATTTGGTTTCCATACCGGCTCTGCCTCCGAGCTAATCCAAAAACCCTTGGACTTATTCCAATTGATGTTGGCTCCCGATGCTTTGCAAAAGAGATCAATAGCAATTTGTGCCCTCCCCAGATTCGCTTCGTTACCTTGGAGGTATAACATCGTATCGTCCGCGAACTCTGAGTCGAGCAAGGACTTCATTATGTTAAGGATTGAAAGACCATGTAAATTTGTCGTCTGACTATTCAAAAAGGCAGACATTGCTTCAGTAATTAAGAGGAATAGAAAGGGGGCGAGAGGACAATCTCGCCCGATGGATCTAGTTAGAGAGATTCTAGAGCTCTCCTTTCCTCCCTGCAATCAACGCCTTACTTGAGCCATTCCTATATAAGGCTTGAGCAACACATCTCCATTCCCACGGTAGCTCAATCACCTTCATCGCTTCTGCAAGGAAATACCATTACACTCGATCATAGGCTTTCTCGAAGTCAAGCATCAGACAAGCTAAGTTTTGCTTGGTCTCCCTCACTGTCACAACAGCCTCCCAAAACAATATCACATTGTCCATAATAGATTGATGCTCCATGAAACCGGTTTGATTGGTCTAGATGATATCTCCTAGAAAGGGCTTGACTCTCTGCACTAGTATGTTAGCAAAAAATTTATAAATGAGATTTAAAATGGATTCGAGATGAATAAGAATGAATCAATTGTTGGGGCTTGTCCACTCAAGTGAAGCCCACAACATTGAGTCAGCTGAACGTCAAATAGGCTTAAGGCAATTTATAATTAGTTGTATTTATATTTATATATATATGTATGCCTTTTTTCTTTTTGTATGTTTTTTGGGTGTGTGTGTGTGTGTGTGTATGAACATAGATAGAGACGTTGGACTACAAGAAGACAAAAGCTGAAAAACAGAAAAAAAGAGAAGGAGAGACAGCGTGACCTGATTTTCTAAGAGAAAACAGAGAGCGAAAATTGATTTTTCTGAGAGTGTAGAGAGCAAAAACAGTTTGAGAGTGTAGAGAGCGAAAACAAAAAACAGAGAGAGAGAAACAGAAATCGAAAGAGTGAACAAGAGGAAGAGTGAACTACTGTCACAAATACAGAGACCTACGAGGGGTTGTTCGTGCTATCGAAGAACCACGATTGAACAACACCTGTCATGTCTACTTGTTTCAGGTTTCTTTGTTTTATGTTTTTCTAGTTTCTGTTTTCTTTGGTTTTCTATCCACCCAATTGGGCAAGGAATTATAATCTGGGTCATTGTTGTATCCACCCAATCGGGTGAAGATTGTAGTCGAGGTTGTTGCCTTGAAGTAGATACATTCCTCTAGTGAGGTCGTATTTCATTGTAATCCAAATTATAGTGAAGTTGTTTGGAACCTACGGTTCCCGTGGTTTTTCCCTATTTTGGGTTTTCCACGTTAAAAAACTTGGTGTACTCGCATTTTCGTCTTGTGGTTTCATCTATTGGTTATCAAGTGTTAATTGTGTTTGAAGTTTTAATTATCCCGATTCCACTCCATATTCCCAACATAAATGAGTAAGTGATCTCTAGGTTACTTGGATATGAGATGGCACCGCATTGTTTGTTGAACGCTCCCATAGAAATTTGTTAGCTTGTTTCCCTATAATTGTTGGAATGTACTTTGAGGTAACTAAAAAGTTTATTTCTCTTGCTCATAGTAAAGCACATTATTTTATAGATGTTGATTTGTAGGTTTGGCCAAGAAAATTCAATCAATACATGTAAAAATTGAGGGATGAATCTACTTAATCTTGTTGTTTTATAAATTCATATATCAAAGACAGAAGGTTATCAAATACTTCACTCAACTAAGAGTTTTGTTTATGTGAAACCCTACAAACGTTTCTATGCACTCCAAATCAAGCGAACATTGAAAATTCAAGGTAAATATAGATTTTTATGGGATAATATGTTTTAAGAGTTTACAAAAATGGGGGTGGTGTGGAAGGAAAAAGTAAATGATAGTGTGGAAACTATTAGGCAATCGGGTGTGAGGCCGCCATCAAGGTTCAACATGTCGTTAGCGATTAGTGATAGTTGTGTGGATGCAAAAACAACTACCTTGTTCGGCCTATAGGTTTGTTGCCTACTCCCTTTGTCTTCTTTTTACTTCTCAAGCAGCAACTCTCATTTTTTGTCTTCATTTCTCTCTTTCTCCTCCTTTTCTTCTCTAGTTAAGGAGCTAAATCTAATAAAGAGAAGCAACTCTCATTCATGATGTAGTTCCGACCAAGGGGGCTACCTATAAATTATGGGATAATAGGCTCAAAAATTATTGTTGTTTTATCTTCATGAGCACTCAATGTGAATCTACTTTCAATAGAGAGACAACCCTTTTTTAAACTCGTGATTTGGGCTTTGAGAACTCCATCTGGTCCATCGTAAGATTGTTAGCTCTTGTGATTTGGGAGCTAGTTCCAACTAAGGAGGATAGTCAACTAAAAAAAGACCATTGCTTGTCATTGTGAGCACTTGACGTTGAATGTTCTTTCAATATAGAAACAAACACGTTTTATTTAAACTACTAATTTGGGCTTCGAAAATTCCAATTGGTCCATCACAAGAGTGGCTTAGTGTCGAGAATCAAGAAAATGGAAGGAAGGTGGGTTCAAATCTTCCTCTCGCTAAATATTCGATAAGTAGTCCCCAATAATTTCCCAATGAAAATATGATGTTTTTTTTTACAATCTTCCACTTGCAAGCATTAACAACATGGACAATTGATCACCTAAATTCACCCCAAAATATGTATTCTTAATTTTACAAAATAAGAATCAAGATGGAGTAGCTATTGCATTAAAACAAATGTTGAGAGCGGTTATATAATCTATGAATTACAAGAATAATAATCAAGAGTGAGCTAGATAGATAGAAAAATCTGATGGGTACGAATTTTCGATGATATCTCATCAAATTGCTCTTCACTAACTATCGACCCTTTTCAACCCTAAATTCAACATAAATAGAGTCTCCCAGAATATAAATGAATTTTTAATAGAATCTCTCAAAACTTAACAAGGAAAAAATACTATGAAAAATTTGGACAGGAGAGAACTTCCAAAATTCAATGTAGGCCTTGTTTTATAGACCTTGTCACATTTCACTCACTTGCTCTACTTAGTGAGTAGTCTTTTATCCATGATGGGCATATGGTTCAATGAATATGAACTTGCTTTGATGGTAGACCTTCAAAAATAAACTCCATGTTTTGGGTTGAAATCGGAGTTAAACTTTGTTAAACTCGACTACTTACTTTGGTTATCATGTACCTTATTTTTTTGAATCAATGCATCTTTGTTATATTTTCATTTGTTTAATTTGCATTTCACCACCTTTATACTTTCTTAACTCCCCTTGTTTTTGACACCTTCTCCTTGTCACCCAAGTAAGTAATGACAACAAACAATTATACCAGTACACGAGCCCACTCAAGTTGACTCGACATGTTATTTTTCGGACACCTTTTACTTCACTATAAAGTTTGATATTGTGCGACCTTCATGTCGGGGTCACGTCACATTTAGAGTTACCATTAGTTATGTTCATGCATAGGTGTAATAAGTGATCCAATTGTAGACCTTGTCATTGTCTTTGTCAAGTGATTTATTTGAAGTGTTTAAAGGGAAACATGAAACGGGGTTTGACACAATTTAGATTCTACATAAGTAGATTCAAATTGTAGTGAGATATTATAATGGATGATCCCAAATACATTGGGAGCCTGGAGCAACATGAATATAGAAATAATTGATTTGGCATGGTGTGTCCATGATTGATGCTTCAACACCATCATGAGCCCCTTATGTGCCTTTGTGATTCGCAAATCATGTGAAGTTATTTTGCCAAGACCAAAGTTAGGGCATTCAATCTCTAAAAAATGGGAATATGACAATGAGACATCTCATTCGCTTATTTTATAGCCCTTGCATCAACTCCATTCTTGGCTAAAAGTGGATTCTCCCTTTTGTGTGCACCTTTGATTGCATTGATATGCACCTCGTCTTTTCTTGTCGTAGTGGTTTGCTTTGACCAAAAGTACATTATGCACAATTATCTATATTATACATACATTCACTTGCCGTTCTCATCCATTATTGCTTCATCTTTTTCCCTCCAATTGTCATGACTAGGTATTCAATCTTTGAACTTTTTCTCTTGTTTATTTGATTTTCCTTTAAATTTGGTGACCACTTTTTGAGAATCTTGAGTAGATGTGAGATCTAACTCTGTTGCTTTTTTCCTTTGAATTAGGGGGGGAAATGCTACGTTGTCCACATTGTTTGTGAATTCAACATGACCCCTATCATGTATAGGCATTGGAAGTATTGCACGTGTGCACAATTCAACTCACAATGTGCTATTGAAAGGTGTCCATATCTAAACAACATGCTAGCCAAGAATGCCACGTGATTAAACGATTAGAAATTTTAAAGGGAAATAATAAAACATATATAATTTTTTTGGAAAAACAAGGATTAAGCGTTTTTTTTTCATTTAGAGGAGCTACCAAATACAAGTTGACAAATTATTCTTGAGGAAAAAAATATGGGAACAAATTTTTATTTATTTAGTTTTCTTGTGACGAAAGCATGACCCCTACATTTTGAAGAGTGCCTTGTGTCCCACATGTCCAATGCAAGCCAAGAAACCATGGTCATTGAAGAAAAGATAATTAAACTAAAACATAAAGCTGAAAAAATGTAAATAGATATTCCGATTTCATTTTAAAGGGGTGTGTGTTCATTCACTAAAACATCGACTTCTATTATCTTTATAAGTTTTATCAAGTCTTGGTTCTATTTGTATTTTGTTGTAGGTACAATTTGTACCTCAATTTTCTGATATATGCATGTGGATAATGCTAATAACATCAAGCATTTAACATGCACATCAAGGGAGTCCTACCTTGTGAGGCCATAGGTATGTGAGAACGTTGATTTGCCCTTGTAACTTCAAAACTAGAAAAGGAAACACGTAGCTTCGAAAGGGTGGTTGTACGATCGATAGAATTTATGGTTATAGATGTTCATGGGTATGTCATGGATGTATGGGTTGTGGCAAGAGTAAATAAATAAAAAAGGTGAGGCTTGCCTATCACATGCTTAAATGACTATCACAAAAGAACCATCAAAGTAGCATGCATAATGCCCTTGAGCCAATAGGTTGTGTGTGTGTGTGTGTGTGTGTGTTGTATCACATCACCATATAACCCCATTCTTGAAGTGGAAAATTAGCGTGCAACAAATATATATCCAATGATGCAACCTCAACTCAACTTAGATGCTACCCAAACCAGACTACTTCGACACCAAAATACAAAAACCCATTTATGTAGTGGGCAAAAAATGTTGTGGATGTAAAGAGTCCATTGATGGGCCAATAACATCAAGGCGGATATGTGAAGGAGATGGTTAAAAGAAGCAATGGGCACAAAGTCATTGTTACCTAGAATGCATTAATCCTAGAGGGGTGGATTTGATAAAAGGACAAACCCACCCCAATTCATTAGAAGGATCTCTTGCCTAGAAACATTTCACACTCTATTTGTTTTTTTGGTAAATGGAGTGTAGGCCAAAGACACAACTATAGAGACATGGGAAATTAATTGATCGATGTGGTTTAGACCTAGCTCACTCACTCATCTTGTATAAACAAACAATAATACAACTTTGCTTCATGACATTGTCAAGGCATGGACCTTGCAATCTTTTATTAGAGCTTCTGATATTGTCTTCAAAACCTTAGCACGGTCCCCACTCCCTTTCATGTTGTCATTGCCTCATCACAACAACAATTGTGTGTCTCGTCTTCCGAGGAAAAACATTATGTTTGCAACGTTTATCTTTTTAGGTCCGGAGGTTATATTGTAAATTTATAAGGTGAAACCGATGATTGAAAATGAAAATGTGCCACCAAGTCGAGCATTAGCACGATAATATCTCGCCAAATCGGGATACCAGCTCAAGTGGTCCTTGCTATCTCCTTCCTCTAAAGAAACCAAAGGAAGCTCAAGTAGAGGAAATGACACAATCATGAAATGGACAAAAGACAAAAAAGGAAGGAGGAAGAAAACAAGTGAGAAACACCATGAATTTTCTAAGAAGAAAGAGAACCTAATAAACTAGGCTTAGAGAACTTGCAAAAATTTATTAACAAGTCGCGTCGCCTGAGAGATTCGAACTCTCGCGGGGAAACCCCATGTACTTAGCAGGCACACGCCTTAACCACTCGGCCAAAGCGACTTTGGATGCAATAAGCCAAACTAAAAAATATTTTGATCTATATATTTATCTTTCCTGTTATGACTATTGAGATATTTTAGTATGATCTTCTGCAAAAGGTTATGAATTTGTTGCTAGTGAGACATATATTATCGCCAAAAAAGTGCATGCAGATATGGAGCTTACAAGCTATCGAAGGTTCAAGAGAGAGCTAGTAGATAATGTTAAAATAAATATGTATGTACATGCATTATAGGGATAGATAGATAGATATAAGGCACACATTGGTTTGAATGTTGTGATATTAGCTCAAGTTGGGTAGGTGGAATGCTCCTAATGCCTAAGGTTTTGGGGATTTAATGGGTAGACTAATTTGGGAACGTTGTTGTTAAGTACACGAGTATAGAGACATTAGTTAAATAGGCAACCTTTACGAAAGATTGTTCCACGACAATTGGTGTCGAAGTGAGGTGAAACGATCGATCACTACTCGATGTGTCCATGTGCCTCCAGGCCAAGCTAAAGGTTGTTCATTTTGCATTTTAACCGAAGCATAGGGCACCCTCTATTGACTTTCTATTTTTCTACCAATTATTAGAGGGATAGATAAAACTAGAAGGTGATTTACAAGGATAATTTGTAATGATGATGTGTAAGAATTTGTCATGTGTGTTAGAATATTGTGAAGGACGTCATGTTGGTTAGTCATTTATTCCAAATGTAATTATTGTGTCATTTTGTGCCACTGACGAAGTGTTGTTTTCACTTTATGTTCCCATGCTACCTAAGAAAGCACAAATTTTATTTTATGAGCTTTCTTTTGTAAGTTTACCAAACTTGCAAATAACGTAGGTACATCTGTGGTAAAATGAAAGACATGGCCATTGACATTGAAGGTACACCACATAAAAGGATGTGAACGACATACTCTATGCATAAAAACTTGAGCAATATACTTTATTCAACTTAGGAGTCAAGGTCTCCAATGTTGGGAAATATTGGGGCTTCGCGTGTGTGTTTATACATCCATATGTGTTTATGTCCATCCTATCGCATATGGGTGTATTTATTCACCCATATGTGTTTATGTCCATCCAATCACATGTCCAATCCATACTTATTCATTCTTGAGAGTGTGACGTCTTGTTGCTATACCTAACTCATAGAGATATATCTTGAGGAAAGGTTCACCTAATACTCATTGTTTCTCGGATATTACCAAGGCGATCCTTATGCATCATGCCTACATAAGGTGCCACTTTTCATTACTAAACATATAAACGATGTAGTTGTCCTCCCATTATCCCCCGTCCTTACGCAATAATAATATGACTTCTAGTTTCTCTCTCTTTATTCCCTTACTGTGAAAATTGAGCTATTTAATGCCAATTTCTTAAAAGATTGCATTGATACATGAAATAAGTTGCATGTGCATTGTGAACATATGGAGGAGAAAGTGGTACGTAGTCTTATTGTCTCTCTATGGCTTTTTTCTGCACTCGTTGTATATAATGAACATAAGGTAATAGCTAAGGGAAGTGGATATTTTTGAGAAGGTTTGGTGATGCATATATTTATGAAGTATGACAATACATAATTTTTTGCAAACAAGATTGAGGTTTCTAATAAAGGGAAGCCTGTAAAGAAGATGGTGGTTCAATACATTAAATGGATGCAATGATACATAACCATAAATGTGTCATGGGTAAAGGCTAGAAGTTAGAACAATAAAACATGGTTAGGGTTAAGGCACCAATACATATATGTACACATCCAAATCATTTTGGTATGAATAGGTAGACTATGTTGGGCGCCGAAGGACGTGAACTATACAACCATGGGTTTGAAATAGTATATGCCTCATGTTTTTTGCCGGAAATCTTCCCGCTTCTTTCTCGGACATTGAAAGAAACGAGTTTTTGGAACTCCCGATTGAGTTTTTTGCCGGAAATCTTCCCGCTTCTTCCTCGGACATTGAAAGAAACGAGTTTTTGGAACTCGCGGCCCGCGGGTTCCCGAGTTCAATCCGAATTTCAAAACTCGGAGATCACCTCAAAGTGATTCCATGGACAAACCTTCTAAAATTGGGTTTTCTTTCACAAGGCCCAACAAACCATACATATAACTTACGTATATAACGTTGAGCACAAAAATTTCTATTGAAAATCATTCCTTTATGTAGAAACCACCGCCAAAATGAGTCATGACTCAATGTATTTCAGACTTAATGGTGGTGCCTAGTCACCCCCCCTAATCATGGTAATTAGAACTAATGATATTGATGATTACCCTATCACAGAAGTTGAAGTAGAATAGGGGCGACTAATCTTCTCACTAATCATGGTAATTAGCGCTGATAATATTGTTGATTACCATACCTCAAAGGTTGAGGTAGAGTAATGGTGCCTAATCATCTTCCTAACTATGGTAATTAACACTAATGTCATTGATGATTACCATATCACAGAGCTCGGAGTATGTAGCATGACGATTAGAAACACAGTGTATATAAATGTTGGTTATGAATGATGATATAATGTAAACGGGAGTATTAATTGGCACTTTGATTTTTGAAAACAGAGTAAATTTTATGTATATGAATGGTGATATAATGGGAACGGGAGTATTTATTAGCACTTTGATTTTGGAAACAGAGTAAATGTGTATGCATGCACATGTATGAAAGTAGACTAAAAATTCAGACATGGAAACAAAAGAAATGTCTACATATGGGGGAAAACAAAGTAAATTCTCAGATGTGGAAACAGAGGCAATCTATATATATGAGAACCAGAGTCAATTCAGATATGGAAGCAAGAGTAGAAAGATATTGATAATGCCCAGAAAAGAAAACCATAGTAAATTTGTTGATATAAAAAATGGAAACAGAGTAGATGTTGATAGAAAAAAGAGAGAAAAACAGTGTTTTTTTACATGAAAATAGGAAAGAGAGGATATATTGACATGAAAAGAGAGCAGATGATATTTTGATTTGAGAAAAGGAAAACAGAGGAATAAGTTTCTTGATAGAATTGTATGCTCATGTTTCACTAAATGTATTTGTATTTGGTTTTACAGGAGAGTTAGATGCAGAGGGATCCTTCCATATCAACAACATTAGTTCGGGTATGCTTTGTCTTCCTTATATGTATACCGAAAGCCTTCAATCATATTTCCGTACCATATTATTCATGTTTTTGTGTCTTTTCCATTCTATCCATACATGCATTTTGTGCATCATATTCATTAGAAACGACGTCTCTCTTCTCTGCCCTTCTTTCTGGTTTTTGGAGGAAGTGATTCTTATGTTTTTTTCTGCAAGATTGTTTTTGCCATATAATCTGAGCGGCTTTTGATTACAAAATATTATTCTGCTTTTCATTGTAAATGGGATAACTTAAAAAATAAATATGGGTTCTCAATGTTTTGTAGATAGTAACCGATATTTGTTCAGTTTTGTTTATATATACATACATACATGCCTCTTGTCATCGTATTTCATGGATTTTGATACATCCACGTTTTCTGATCAGTCCATTGATATTGTTTTAAATTTTGTGGTCTTTGGCCGCATGGCAAACCTGATAAATTTTTGTTTTCTGAAGAATCCATGTAAATTGGTTTCAATATCACTTTGCTGAATCTGTATATCTTTAACTTTCTTTTCTGATCCTTCTGTGGAAAATTGTGTTTAATAACACTTTCTTTGGACTAAATTTGGGTTTAATATTGCTTTCTTTCGATGAATATCCAGTTTAATATTTCTGATGTGTTACCAGAAATGGGCATTCATTCATCAAGTGCTCATGTTTTATTTCAGGAAATCAATCATATTGGAAGTAAGAGAACCAAGGTATATTCAAATTTCATACAATGAAGGAGTTATTAAAAACTAATAACAAATCTAAGGGGATCCGAGATCCTGTTAGAAAATCCCCTGTTTTTGGAAGCGCTTCTACAGTACCTACAAGCGAAGTGAACATAACACGACAAGATTGTGAGAAGGTACATGTTGGGGGTGGTAGCAAAAGAAATGGCAGAAGGAAGCATCTTAAAATAAACACAGGAAGAAAAGTCACTAAAACACCTTCATCAGTGAAGGATTTTCATACACTTCATGAACACCATCATGGTTCCCCAAAAACAGATATATTTCATGAGCATCCTGATTCCACGATATTAGGTTGGGACTTGACTTCTGAAGAGTCCGAATGTGAATGCTCGAGAAGTTGTTTAGAAAATGCGAGAGTCCTTGGAGAGGACTATGGATTGGGGTGTTGTAAATCAGTAGGTGAATCAGCTTCTGTTTTATATAATTGGAGAAATTCAGATCATGGTGTGAGAGGTCATGTCAACACTTCTATCATTGAGGGTCTTCAACTAGAAGCATCATCTGAGGCATGGAATAGGAAACAATCCAAAGCTTGTCAAGTTGAGGATGGAAGACTGAAATCCATGGAAACTACTTCTAGATTGGTACATGGCCACATGCTGAAGAAAAATGAGCAAGTATTTTCGCCTTTGGTGCTCGATCCTAGTGAAGAAATGCATTCTTTTATTCCTTCCCAGCCTTCCTTCATGTTAGAGGAACCTTTCCATTACAATGAAGAAGGAAGTGACACCACCGATGAATGGCCAAGTGGGGTCGTATTGAACGGAAATGAAGCTTTGGGAAGGAAACCAAGTTTGAGATCACACATTCATCATCTTTCTTCACACGAATCACTCCGACCACAAAGGAAACAGTCAGGAAACATAAAAAATGCTTCAAAAGCTATACCAATGCTTAGCAATTCTGCCAGTTATATAGCTCGACAACGACTATTGCACAATTCAAGACCCATTCCATGGGAATCAACCTTACTTGACAATGAGGTAAACACCGTGCAATTGCCTTTCAAGAAGGAAAGTGAAGGAATCCAACATCACAGCAAACATTCTAAAAAACTAGATACAAGGCATCTATTCAGTGGTCGAGAAAACTTAGGTTTGCCTCCCAATTCAAAGTCGTCAACAAGACGAAGGAGCAATCTAAGTTCTGAGGCCCAATCTATGCTTTTGAGTAAGCAATTGAGAAGAGTTTCTTATCCACACATGAAAGCTGAGGCCGAGCCATTCCTTTTCTTGACTGAGTTAGATGACTACAATGGAAGTGATGATGAGTTGGTGGCATCTTCGAATGATGGGCCGTCAATGGGTGAGCTTGAAGGAGAGCTAGAATTGGAATCAGGTAATGATGCTCCAGATAGACATAACACCGGTAAGATAGTCAGAGTGGCTAATGTAGAAGAGTGTCAACTCGCTGTCACAGATTGCAAAGAACTTGCTCTTTGCGAATATAAGCCTCGAAATTTAAGTCAGAAGTATCGGCCGAAAGTGTTTGAAGACATAGTTGGGCAGCGTATCGTGACACAAGCCCTTTCTAATGCTATTTCAAAAGGGAAGATTGCTCCCGTATACCTTTTCCAAGGGTCTAGAGGAACTGGAAAAACATCAGCTGCAAGAATATTTGCATCTGCTCTCCTTTGCTTATCAACTGAAAGCGAAAAGCCTTGTGGAGTTTGCAACGAATGTATTAGTGTAGCCTTAGGTAAGTGTCCTGAGGTTAGAGAAGTTGATGCGGCAAGTAACAATGGGATTGAGAGAGTTAAGGGCCTTTTAGAGGAAACACTATCGCCTACTCCATCTCCGTACAAGGTGTTTATCATAGATGAGTGCCATGTTCTAGCTACGGAGACATGGAATGCACTTCTGAAGATATTAGAGGAACCTCCCATGAATGTTGTGTTCATCCTCATCACTACTGATCCGGATCGGCTCCCTCGGACTGTAGTTTCAAGATGCCACAAATTCCTTTTTCCGAAAATAAGAGATGCTGAGATCGTTAAAAGGCTACAGAAGCTAGCAATGCTAGAAGATCTAGCAGTGGATATTGGAACATTGCAGCTTATTGCATCGAGATCTGATGGTTCTCTGCGGGATGCAGAAATAACGCTTGATCAAGTCAGTTTGTTAGGACAGCAGATAAATTCTTCAACAGTTCAGGAACTGGTACTATTAGTAGCAATGGTTTCCGTTTTTATCTCACATACATGCCTTTTGTTGATTCTATTTTACTCGATTGATTTTTCTTTATACTAATTGCTTGACCTATTTCCTCTATAAACTTTACCTCTTAATACAAACATTGTTTTCACTTCTTCATCAGGTTGGCTCTGCATCAGATGAGAAAATGCTAAGCTTGTTGGACTCTGCGTTGCAAGCGTCTACTGTGACCACTGTAAGGAAGGCAAGAGAGCTTATAGATTCTGGCCTCGAACCGCTTTCCTTGATGTCACAATTGGCAACTTTAATAACTGATATTCTAGCAGGCAGTTTCAAGTTTACAGATAAACAAAGAAAAGGTTTCTTTCAAAAGCAATTTTGTAAGTATTGAATTGCTACTGAAATGAACCAAGCACCCAAATGTTAAAACAAAGAGTTTATCCAATAAACCATTTCTTTGTTTGATTCTTCATTTCCTGCACCTATGTATTGGCATCGTAACTTCTTGTTCATCATTGTTTTCCTCACTATATATTGATATGATAACCAAGAAGCCACACACTTAGCTCATTACGTTTCTGATTAAATGAATTGTATTATCAACATTATATTGTCGTATTTCATTTTTATCAACTTTACATTAATCTTAGTCATTTGAAGTGACACATGTTTGTGGGATTATGCTAATGTAAGTTCAACTTGTCTAGTCTCGGAAGAGAAATTGGAGAGGCTACGAGTGGCAATGAAAACGTTGTCAGAAGCTGAAAAGCAGCTCAGGGCTTCTAACGACAGAGCTACTTGGTTAACTGCTGCGCTCCTTCAACTTGGCCCCGATCATAGCTCATACATATGCACTACATCATGTGCTGGTACAAGTGTCACACAAAGTCCTGTTGATGATGGAGGTGAGAATGAAGCCACTGATATGGAGCATCATCATCATCAGTCATCTGAAAAGAAAACACGGGTAGCGGAGAATACTAACACAAGTTTCCCCCGAAATGTAACTTCGGAGTATTTGAATCTGGAAAGCAAAGATGAACATAATGGAGTTGGTCATGAAAAAGTTGTGTACTGGACAAAAGGCCCGAGTCCACAAGGAAATCCACAAGGAAGAGTTAACCTACAAAGGCATTCTCATGAGCCAGTGCAGCGAATGTCAGAAATATCGTGTTTTCAAGATAGAATAGAAAATGGATCATTTATTGGTAAAAATGAGGTTGGTCATTCCAAGCTGGATGACATCTGGCAAGCAGTGATCGAGAAATGCCGATTACAACCTCTGAAGCAATTTCTTTTCACTAGTGTCAAACTTATATCTATAGCAATCTCGGAGGGTAAGCTTATAAATATTAGTAGTATGAAGGTCAAAGCACCAAAGTATCCCCAGAGTTTCCAAAAAATCACCAGAGTACCCCTATGTAGTAAATTTTGTACTACAAGAAAGCTATTTTGGTAATTATATAAAACATAGCGATATTCCGGTGAAAACCCAATAAGTTGAGAGAAATGGCTGCTTTTCCTTTGTATATAAAACCTAAAAGAGTTGGAAAAGTTCTATTACATATGATACCCCTTACCGGTTTTTATATTTTCTTTTCAAAATACCTTATATACTTGGTATTTTTTAATGTGTGTAGTGGATGCCATTGTCAATTTGGAGGTTTATTATCCAGATCACAAGTTGAATTGCGAGAGGTCACAGAAGAGCATCATGTCTCTATTTGAATCAGTTATTGGTTTCCCCATAGAAATAAGGACAACACTAGCTTCACTCCCACTGGGTATTGAAAAGCTCGGAGCAACACAAGGATCAGTGATCAAGGACTATGATGAAAAGCTCTCAAGAACTATCGGGATTAACCCAAGTTCAAAGCAGGATATGGGATCTTTGTATCAGAATCAAACCATATATAATGTTTCTCACAAACTTCCTTCAAATCATATTACACAAGATATGGAAAATGAACCTTGCTTTGGGAGGGAGAGGCGGATCGGTGACATAGAGGCGCTATCTCTGGAGTCTCATGAACTAGCAGTCTTACCTGATAAAAACAGGTGTGGAAAAATCTATTGTCGACGCTTTATATATGAATTAAATCACAATTTTGATTCATAGATATTGCATTGAATGTTGTTTGTGAATTAACAGACATTTGTTTTGTATAAGAGAAAATCCAGTGTTACTGGTTTACACCCTAAATGTCTTTATCATTACATTCTTGAACATCTATAGTGAGCGAGTTCAAATTTCAACCACAGTTTTTATTTGTGCAAGTAAATAGTTGTGTTATTACTTGAATATTAATACTAAATGCTTTTCGATCATATATACATTATCATCACATTTTTGAACATTTATTGTGAACCAACAACAATGTTTTCTTTTCATAGGAGTACATCCTATATTATTAATGGACGCAGAAGCTATGATGCATATAATCCCAAGATGATGGAAACAAGCAGCTTCAAGATGGCTCATCAAATGTCAGTGAATAGTCATACCAGTGCACATGATGATAGAAGCAACTCTATGATAAAACTTCCTAGATTCTCCACCAAGAATACACATACAACACCAACGCAAATACAAACTTATGCCGAATCACCGAAGAGGTCGGATGTTCGAACCTTTCATAAAAAAAGCAAATTCAAGGGCACTTTTGCTAGGTTTTTCCAAGGGAAGCTTACAAAGCATGGATGAGAAGCAAGCAATTGGGAGATAAGCTAGAGGGAAACATTGTAAAATATGTTTTTAAAAAAATTCCCTCTTATTAATGGGGTCCAATAGTGTGTATATATAGTTGGATATTTCTTCTTTGTATTACAACATATTATAAGCTCCTCCATGACATTTTTAGCTAGGGTGACATTACAGGAATGGTCACTTCTCTGGACCACAGTCTTTTGTGGTAAAGGGTAAAGCTTTGCTTTTGTGCCTCTGCACTAATGATGTGCTCAAAGTGTATATAAATTTGAAGTTTTTATTAAGTATAATTTGCCATTCTTTTCATGCCTTTTTACTTAGTTTTGGGTTCAAATAATGAAGTGCATTGAAATGTGACTATCCTGTGAAGGTTGATTCAAACTGCTTTACTAGACAAGTTTTTGAAAGGTATTTTATATTTATGTTACGGCCACTTTGATTATATGATATTTGTCATTTCTGGTGTTTGTGAATATATGGTGAATGCAATTGCAGTATTTATTACATTAATACCCTGTGCGTATTGTAATTCATAATTTCATACTGTAGCCAATGTATGTGTTCTCTACATTACCATAAGTCTTATTATCAAGAGATACAAAAGTTCTGATCAAAACATTCAAAATTTCTCATGACAGTTACCACAGTTATTTTGTTTCATTGCTACTCTTTCTGCCTCACCACGATGTTTAATCAGAACCCTGATATAGACTGTTCTCTCTCTAGAACAAGGCTTAATCTATTTCCTTAACAATTACTAATTAGAATAATCCTCATGGATGCAAATATTATAGATTATATCTAATTTATAGCATAATCAATGCTATCAAGCAACATACATTACAATGATCCACAGCCTACACATAAGACAACAGAGGGATAGCGTGAGTTCTTGGAAGGCTAAATCATGATTACCTACTCATATTCTTACTATCAATGTTTTTTTAACATTCATAAAATAATGAAAAACATGAGACTTAATGATTTCTAGTTTTCACCAGGTTTGACTCATTTAATGTAAACAGCACCAAATGAACTTCCAATGAATTGCTTTGGAGTTGGATATGTTTTCTAAATATCTCCAGATGTTAGTCGTTTAGCATTGTTTATCATGCTGAATAAACAATATGTACATATTTATCCATTACATCTACGTTCTGGTGGCTTCTTACTTCGATCAAGTCCAAGACTTACTTTTAAAGAGGGAACTTTGTAACCCTCTTTCCCAAAGTATTCTTCTGACCCCTTAAAATAATACCCTTTAAGAACAGGTTTCTTCTTTTCTATCACTTCTTTCCCTTTTATAGCTTCATCTTGCTCAATGTTGCTGCCAACACAAAACTCTACGAAACGTTCTTGCCAAACAACCAATGGTTCTTTCTCAATCAATAATGATTCTTTATAAGCTTCTTTCAAGAACACGTGTGATCTCTTTTCCCCTTTTACGACATAGAAGATTCCATCATATTTGATAAAAAAATCTACCAAACAATGCGGTAGCCGATATGGCTTGCAAAGTTGCTGTAACTGATCTATTGTCGCCCTTTTCTCTAATGTAAGGCTTAGGAACTCATGAACTACAGCCACTGCAAATTTCTCTGCCTCAATAGAATCTGGTGAAAGATCCAAATCACGAGAATTTTTGTATGGTGAAACATAAGGCAAAGATTGAAATTCTTCAATCTTCTCTGCCTTCTTCCTTCTGGGCTGAAGCCCCTTTTTATTCTTCCATGGGAAACGCAAGCATTGTGTATCTCCGAAAGAGTCATCGCCTATATTTGATAGATCAACATGTAGCTTGTCTTCTGCAGTCGTAGGCTCTGGATCCTTGGTCTGAATTGCATATTTCAAATCCTCAATCAACATTCCTTGATGAACATATTCTGAACCCTCAACCGAGATTTGCTGATGAATTTCTCCATCCTCAGTTGAGATTCCTCGATGTGAGTCCCAATGCACAGATTGTGTATCCTCAGTTAAGACTCCATTATGAACATGTTCATCTTCCTTGAATGGTCGATGCACATATTCAAAATCCTCTGTCGGCACACTACGAACATATTCTGCATCTTCACTCAAGATTCCCTGATGTTCGTCTTCTGAATCCTCCGTTGACATCCCTGGACAAACACACTGCAAATCTTTGCTCAAGATTCCGTGACATACATCTTCTGAATTGGTTGAGATTCGTCGACTATTTCCCTGCACAACAGGGGCATTTAATAGGCTCTCCTGTTCATTGTCCTCTATTATAGATTGCAAAGCAATATCATCTCCAAGATTCATGGCATTCTTCTTCATCTTCTTCTTTTTGGATTTTCCTTCATTCGGAACCAGTGCATTCTTTTCAAGAGTAGAAACAGCTAGACCTTCATCCCAATCACCACAAAGTTCAACATACAGCCAGCCTTTCCTCTCTTTAAGAGAGAAAAACTGTGGGTATTTTTTTACTAACCTCTCTTTGAAATCAAAAGGCAAACCAAGAGATTCTCTTACTCGTTCAAGTGCATCGATTCGGAGGCGTTTTTTCATTGAGATCATTAGAACCTTCCGTAGTTTTTCCACTAGCTGAGGTTCGAATCGATCAAATATCTCTCTCTCCTCTTCTAGAAGCCTCTGAGCCTCTCCATTGAATTTACACCATGTCCTCTTCCTATTGTTATGGTTATAACAAGAATGAAGGGTGAAAGCTCGTGGGTATTTCCGGACATATATTGCGATTTTCTTCTGTTTCCCCGCTTTCATAATATCCAGTTCTTCTCTGCATTGACCTAAATCAGCTACTTCTATGCTCTGGGAAGGCTGAGAGTTTAAGATCTCTTTCAAGCCAAGGATGAAGTTCTTCTTCTTCTCATTAAAAGGTTTTATCTCAAACCATGGCTCTCTCAGAGGAAGCCCGAGTTTCAACCTTTCTTTATCAGATTTGGGTTCAATCAAAAGCTTCTTTTTGTCAAAAGACGAGTGAAGAAAACGAATATTTGGACCCATGCTATGCACAAATTGTGATCCCCTGTTCCATAGCTCTGCAACAAGCTTCATGGCCTTATTGCCAAGGCCCCTAAAAGAGAGAGCACCCTAAAGATGTTTCCCTAACCCTAAACCTGATAGACCATCCAATGAGCTTTCATGGCTTTCTTTGTAAAAACCTGGATGCCCAAGACGGACTGCTAAAACCCTAAACCTTGATCTTGTTCACTAATTCCATTAAAATGGAGTTTGTCATGAACCTTCCTTGCCATGGACCCCAGTCCTAAGGGTATTATGTAAATAAACCTCTTCAAGGGGCGAGAGTTCGAGTCTCCTGTTGTTACCTGTAGATCGATCTTTCTTTCAACACAACTTCGCATTGTTACCTCTAGTCCTAAGAGTATGTAAACCACTTAAGGTGCAAGAGTTTGAATCTCGTGTTGTTACCTCTAGATCGGTTCCTCTCTCATCTTGATCAAAGCATTAGTTACGTAAGCTGGTTTGTCCTCGACCATTTCAACAATGTCAAGGAAATGATACAACCAGTTCAACACATTACAGTACAATACAATAGTCGGGAAGCCTCGGGACTCTCAATATGTATATTTGACCTACCTACTTAGTACTTAGAGCATCATGTATCGTGCATAGCGGTTCCTAGAATGATCTACACGGAGATATGTAAATACAAAGACAACACTTCCAAGTCTCCAACATGTCGATCCATGTACAAAGGTAGGTTGCCTTAGGATGTTGGTTGGTTTATATCTAGCTTTCTAGTACATATTATTCCATGTTTATTTGTAACAGAAAATGAGCACATGATGGTTGGGTTCATAAGAAGAGGGCATGAAACTTCTTGACAAGTAGATGGATGTGAAATTGTGAAGACATATGAGGGAGAATTGGGAGATATTGATGTGTAGAGTATCAATTGAGGCCAAGATTCATTTGATTCCAAATAACTTTCTCTTTTCCTAACAAGAAGTATAATGGTAGAGTTATCATTCATAATTTGTTGATCACATCAACAATAATACAAGCTATAAGGCTTCCACAAGAAGAAACCATAAAATGTCTTATAATTGCATGAAAGCAATTTGATAGTTTCATTGAAACTTATAATGAAGGCCAACATGCAACAATTGCGAGAATCAAACATATGGAGAATGAATTGACACATATTAAGGAATATGCTACGATGATGTAAAACAAAGTTGGATCAATGTTTGTAAGATGGTTGTAAGTGAATGTATACCATGCACATAAGTAAGGAGCGATAAGAAGAATCGACATCATTGCATTGATGATCTAGATTGCAACCTTTCTGTCAAATATTAGGTCAAAGAAATGATAGACAATGTGAAGCAATACTAATATATTTGCGATTAGTAATGTAATACAATATCAAGAACAAGACCAACTAAGCAAACATAATATGGAATCTTGAACCCTAAACCCCCTAGATAGATTAATATTGACCTCATTAAACTAAACTTTTAACACCTATATGTAACAAACATGTGAACTATAATGAATTTTCTTTCCCATGCTAAGAACTCATAAATTCTTCCTCAACATCCATTAAATGTTGATTTTTATTACTGACACTTGAAGGCATTCCCTTTGTTTAAACAACTTCTGTCAACTTGAAACGTGTCATAAATTAACTTATATATGAGCCATGCATGACCCTATGCATGCCCAATAGGATCTCAAGCCTGTCTAGGAATTATACATATATTCATACTTGAGTGATGAGCGCATCCTATTCATGATCACTAGCCTTTCTAGGATTGATACACATATTGATACTTGATTGATACGTGTTCTGAAGCTCTAAATATGCTCAACAAGGTACATATATGCATTGATATCACAAAGGGATGGAGTTTATTTTATTTGCGTGTTGATAATACAAAGATGGCGAATGAACTTGAAAGAGGAATTAACAATAAACATTCATAATCCGATTGATCTATGTACATCACAATGTAAAGAAATACTAACATGTGTGTTCTTTGTGAGCAAAACATCACAATAAAAGATCTAACGATAGTTTGATCATGGATAATGCAAAACCATGGTGGGTATGATGACACCAATCTAATAGTCATAAAATATCAACATTTTTTTTTTGTTAAAAGCGCTTCATGAGCTACAATTGTGTGAACCGATGAGTATCCATTGATTGTGTGAAAACAATAGTGATGACATGCTCGGCCTTGGAAACAAACTTAAATATCACAATTTTAAAGAAAAAAAATGGAATTTCAAATTAAGTTCTAAAACCCTCGATAGAGGGTTGAATCATTGAATTTATTGGTAGAGTAGTATGGAAGCAAAATTTTGAGTTTCCTTGAGTATGAGAGATAGGGGGGAAACATACTCCATAAACTGTACATGTCAAAAAGCCGAAATGCATACATACTTGTGCGGCAAGCATGGGTGTGTAGGGAAATTATTTCCATCATGTAGATACAAGGCTCTTTTGATGGGTTGGGGAATGTCCCTCAATTAAAGAGACATATGGGGGGAGGCAAAAATATCTGTTGCAATGGGTGGGTTTTACAAATAACTAATATAATTGTGTGATATATCCCGAGAAAAAAAAAACTGAATAAATAAATAAATAAATAATAGGGAATAATTTTACGATATTGTGGCGACAACATTGGTAATGCTAGATGTGGGGATGAATGCAAGGGCCGACACATTGTGTGTCATTGGGCATGGGGCTATGTGATATATATAGAGTTGTATAAACATGAATAGAGTAGTTGTATAGGGTGGTGACGATACACGGTCCAATGCACATTAAAACACATGAAAGCGGCACGCTACATAAACTCTTAGCCGTTTGCTAGATTTTTAAAGAAGAGAACCTAGATGCTCGCGGATGAACAAAGAAAAGCCGAGGGAGCCCCCCCCCCCCCCCTTCCTTACAATCTTGGGGCTACACTTATACATATACATAGCCATATACATGTACATATATGGTTTTAGATGCATGTGTTAGTTTCTTGAGTTACAAGGTTTAGACCTGCACTTGGTGGTCCTCATCATAATTTACAACAAAAAGTGTTGGTGAATGTAAGCATAGTATAATGAATTGCTGGTTACCTTATTATTATTAACTCCAACTAGATTTGGCGGGGCCTCTACATTTGGAGGGGAGGCTTCTTCTAGACGTGTGTGGGACGGCACGTTGTAAGTTGCGGTAGTTTGACCACATGTCCCAAACTGGGAAACCTTTTCTTCATCTTCATGATTATTATGGCTGCTTCTTCCGGATTGGGCAACATTTCCATGCTCAGGGATGTCTCCAATCCTTCCAAATTGGGAAACCTTTTGATAGCTTGTGCTGCTGAACATGGCGTTACTAGGGATCGATGTGGGTTGGTGACTATAATGAGGTCGATCATGGTTGCCAGGTTCGTGATAATTCGGGCCGCCGTCTGATTCAGTAGCCACGGTCATGGTTAGGGATTTCTGTGCGCAAGTTGGTGGGTAATTAGCGAGGGGCCCATGAGGATTAAAGGTGTGGTTAGTGGGGTAGTTAGCCGATGAGGGGATAGCCCAGGTACTGGAAGAAGAAGAAGAAGAGGATTTGCATGGCCAATTAGGGTTCCTCATCATGATGTGATTGGATGATGGAATGGCGGAATTATGACAGCTACTGCTGGATGAATGGACGGCGCCGTTGGGATAATCCGATGCCAGGTTTCGATAGCCATAATCTCTGCAGCCAGTGCTACAATTAGCGGGATCTGGATTGGGCAAATCCGGGTGGTCGAGCAGCTCGGCTTTCAATGTGCGGGCGTGTGCAGAGAGCCAAGCATCAATCAAGATGGAAGAGCGAGGTTGGGAGGAAGCATGGGTAGCATCATCATCATCAACGATATCAACAACAACATCATCATCATCATCACCATCACCATCATCATGAAGATGAGAACAGGGTTTGAATCTTTTCTTGTGATAGGTAATCGAAAGATCTGCAGGGTGGGGGAGAGGCGGGGGAAGGAGGAGGGAAGGAGAATCAATGGGGGCATGGGGGGAGGCTAAATCGGTGGTAGTGATGGTGGAGCTTCGGGAGATAGAGGCGGTGGAGGCGGAGAGGTGGGAGATGCGGAGAGCGGGGAGGGAATCGATGGCGGGTTTGGCTTGGCGGAGGAGCCAGTCGACGGCCTTGCTGGGCTGGTCTAGGCCAAGCCGGTCCTGAAGATCATAGAAGCGGATGGCCGTGGCGACCGAAAGCCGGACACGCCGGTCCCGGGGCCCCCGGGCCGTCAACACTTTGCTGTGCCGGTCCTTCCCACCGCCGCCCTGTCGGATCGTCCGTGCCCCCGTGCTCTCCTCCGTGTATTCCCCCTTCAGCATCGAATGCAAGGCCTCCATCTTATACACCAACCCATAATTTTTGTCCGTCTCCCACATCTCTGCACCTGCCATGTCTGTGTCGGTAGTAGTAGTAGTAGTAGTAGTAGTAGTAGTAGTAGTAGTAGTAATTGTCGTCGCTGAAGGCCCTAGATCAAGAATTAGGGTTGTCGGGTTTAGTAGTATACGATCCGATCTCCTCCTCCTCCTCCTCCTCCTCCTCCTCCTCCTCTTGCCTCGCATATAATAATTGTCTGCTGAATCCCCTCCCGCCTCCTCGGACATGGACACGGACATGGACACGATCTCTCCTCCTCCCCCACAGACATTCAGAGTTGATTCTCAGATCCCCGCTTGTAGATCTCACTCACCCCACCCCCCCCCCCCCCAAAAAAAAGCGTCTACAATATATATATATATAGGAAGGTGAACCAAAATCAAAACAAAGACATTAGGGTTTAGGGTTTCGATTATAAGTCTCTCTACAAAAAGAAAAGAAAAGAAAGATACCACATGCAAAATGGAGCTGTGTCAGATTCTTGATGAAAATGAACTTGCTACAAAGATCTATTAAACCTTTTTTTTTTTAAAACTCATTGCAGCACTGGATTGGATTGGATTGTTTCAATGGATATTGGAGAATCATGTCAAGATAGAGACGAGACCAAGAATGAGGCCATGGCTCTATGGTATGTTTAAGCATATAGATCAAAGCCTGATATAAGTGGACAGAGCCTATTACCAAGAAAGATGAACTAGTTACGAAACATATTAGAGGGATTAAGCAGAAGGCAGCATTAGGTCATCATGATTATGACCTAATTAGCCCAAGCTGCATGGACTTGTATTAATGTAGAGACCGTGTTTAATCAAATCGTGATCTGGAATGGAATGTATCCGTCCGGAGTAGATCAGAAATGCAACCTGCACTCGGCCTTAATCAGGCTGCGGGAAGAAGTTAGAGAGGAGGAGGGGAAGGGGAAACACATACATATATGCAGGCACCTAATTAGGGAGGGTTTAACCTAGTTGCCTTAATAAGATCTCACTGTATTTTAATTATCAAGGAGATCCGGCACTGTTAAGGAAGGTGCTTTAGTCTCTAATTATCTGTCCTCAATTACACCTTAGAGGTGCTATTAATTTCTTTGCCACTGTAAGATCCTCTGAAGTATGTGCAGAATTAATCTCCTGCTTCCAACTGCTCGTTATCTAAGGAACACATCACTGCTCCAGCAGCAATGCCAAGCAAGCCAAGGATCTTTAGGGTTTAGACTACCAATAATGTATAGATGTGAATTAAAACTGTCAATGTAGTGGGAGTACGGTCTAGTGTACACTCGCTCAGAAAACCTTTTCAGTAATAAGCATTAATATTCTCAATCGCCTTCTATAGAGCCTAGACAGCCATATCAAGTTTTCTCTAATTAATTCCATGGCTGGAGAGTTGCTATTAAAAATCTTTCAGTTTTCTCTAATTAATTCCATCAGTTCTTCATCATTCGATAACAATAACGACATCAACCGTGGCATGTTTTTAATTAGCAGGACTTTATTAATCTCGTCGCAGGGCTTAATTATTCTATAAACTGCTATTAGTGGTAGGGTATTTGTATGAATATTAATCGCAAAGTGTTAGTTAGAAACCGCCACACCACCATGGATGGATTGGATGCTTAAAGAGAGAGCATTCATTACATATGTATGGAACTCATGCTATATTAATATCAGACATCAGACATATATATGAAATCAGACATCAGACATCAGACATCAGACACCATCCAAACGCCAAAACCGAAATTCGAGAGGCATTATATGAAATCATACTACTGTTGGTGTTCGAGAAATAGTTACCGGCAAAAAAAGGAAAAAAGGAAGCTAAATTCAATGATATTGGTTGAATAAAAGCAGGAGCAGGAGCAGGAGCAGGAGCAGCAGTAGCAGCAAACTGTCGCTGATTATTTATATGTAGCGACAGATGATGGATGATAATACAGAGAAGGCGCAGGGAACACAGAGATCAGAGCAGAGATGAGGTAGGTACATAATACAAAACTTTAATAATGAGTACTAACTAAAAGAAAACATTGACAACAAACAAACATTACATATATATACACATGTGTGTATCAATATGTATATGTATGTATGCATACATACATACATACATATGCAATACAGACAAGTGACAACATATAGATAGATAGGAAGTAATATGTACATACATGTGACATAGTCGACATACATACATATTGCATATGCAGACATAATATGTATACCATACCATATAGCATACGTACCACGCATATATACATATACATATATATATGCTATACATACATACATACACACATACATACAATATGTACATATAACATACATTAGACACAGCATACCTATATATTTGATGGATATATCTTTGGTATGGTACGTCACGTGCACGCGATGCCCATCATCATCATCATCATCATGAGCACCATCATCATTCCTCTCTCCTGAATCCTGCCTCCTACCATCTTTCCATACATATATGTACATACATTACATAACTTCTCTCATTTCCTATGACATGGACATGGACATGGACATGGACATGGACGTGACATGACACACACAAGTTGACGAGTTTTTTGGTGTATGTGTTTTTCCAGGATGGATTTATTGCTGAGAATGGGTCCCTAAAGAAAGGTTCTATGTCCGTTTTATCTAGATTTTAATAACTACCACAACACCAACAACCACCACACCAATATTCGATATCTCATCGTTGAATCATAATTGCGAGCATTTCGATGACTCGGACTCTACGAGCAGAGCCTTGTTTCGGAAGCCATCTCTCTCTCTCTCTCTCTCTCTCTCTCTCAATGGCCTCCCTACTCAACTACTCCCAGCATACACCACTTTATTTCTTCTAGTGTTATGAGTTCCCAATCACAACACATAGTCAGGTTAGTAGTAGTAGTAGTAGATGGTTGTAGAGAGCCTCTTGGACTTGAGGTCATTTGATAATGATGCCTTCAACATTACACTCCCCACTCTCAATCCATCTCAATTATTATTATTATTTATTTGTGTAGCCACTTTTGGAAGGTTGTGTCTCACTTACTTTGCACCAACCTTAATACAGGTGGGACTCACCTCCCAATTATGTCCACCATTCTATCCCATAACAAACTCTTGAACACAATTTAATAGGAAATGGTGGTGTTGGATGCAAACTGCATCTTCCTACAGTTTGAGGAATACAATTGGTGTACCTTCATTAACTTCGTAATAAAATTAGGGTAAATCATAATTGGATTCATGTTGAATCTCCATGCATGATTGCCTCGAGTCTCACTTTTGAGTGTTGCTTTGCAAGTATTACATAATCTATATAGAATGGTTAAAGACAAACAAGACATTACACGCTAAAAGCACAATACGAAAAAACCGACAAATTACAAATGTGCCAATGAACTAACTATTGCTTAAGGATTCTCTAGCTAGTTATGTCGAAATTCTTAAAACTCTAATACTTGTAGTCTTTCAAGCTTTGCAGGTTGTGGTTTCACATGGCTTAACCAACAAGTGTGTTATACAAATCATTCATAAGTCCAATTGTATGCGGCATGTGTGTGCGTGAGAGAGTGCATGCCCATATCTAACAACATGTTTTGGTCCCATCCTAGTAATACTTATCCTATTACGCATATTACTATATATGTACCCACATATACATGCATACTTTTCAAGACTTCCCTAATAAAGTTTTCCAAAATGAAGACTTACCTTTTACTTCAAAAATAATCTCTACCTAAAATCTAGATTCGTGAATGTCATGACTAGGAGACAGGTTCAGCCGACATCATATAGATAATGCCCCCAAATTTTGAATAATGGATAGGCTTCCTCTGACGGTAAGGGATCAACGACTGATGTCATATCCACTAAATGAGGTGGAGAATGTATGAAATAGAATGCAAATCAACCACGATGTCCGAAAGAGAGAGAGAGAGAGAGAGAGAGAGAGAGAGAGAGAGAGAGAGAGAGAGAGAGAGATGCCCAAGTTTTAGAAAGATACAAGGATGTTGGTTTGTAAGAGTTGTAATCTATGGAAGATTGTTGAGTGATCATGAGATAGAGATGGGTAGTGAATGGCATTGGTCACATCAAAGAATTGCTACTTGAAAACTAAATTCAATTATTTAGAGAGTTGCGATTAGTAATGTTTGTCGATCACATGTGACATAACCTCAACTCACACAAACACTATGAAGAGAAACGAAGCTTGAAAGGGGGATGGGTGTCGAATCCCTTACTATATGTTTTTTCGTGTTCATTGGAGACGATAATATCCTTTTGGAAGATATCTTAGCCTTTGAATCCTTAACCAATTCGTGATTCTTTTTGTAATACTTCTCACACCTTTGCCTTCATATTGCGGTAGTCTTTGCTTTGTGGCCCCCCCACTCCCTTACATATAATTGATCCCCGCTTCATTTCTAACAAATATTGATCCAAAAGGCAAAGAATATTTCGCCGATTATTTCTTTAATCATTACCCCTAGTCTCCTTCATTCTAAAGTGACCTTTTCATATCATCGTTTCCTTTGGGCCTCCTTTCTCTTTCGTGCCTTAGTTTTTTCCCTCTAATGATATGAACAAGTTGAAAAGCTTTATTGTCAATACCTCTAGAGAATTACTTGTCATGCCATTGGGATTTCCATAGGAATTACACGCACAGATGCACTGGTGCGTGCGCACACATGCACACACATCTTAAGGCCACCATGAACTCATGAGCATCTCCTTTTGACACATGAATAGCTATACCATCAATCCCTCCAGAGAATTACTCGCCATGCCATTGAGATTTGTACATGAATTACACATAAATGCACCCACCAATACACACACACACACACACACACACACACACACATGTCACACAACCCTTAAGGCCAATATGAACTCATGAGCACCACTTTTCAGCACATGTAATGATAGGACCAAGTTCAATAGCTATATCATCAATAACTCTAGATAATTACTCGTTTTGCCATTGGGGTTTCCACAAGAAATTTACACATAAATACGCACACACACACACACACACACACACACATCTTAAGGCCAACATTACTCCTTGAGCATCACTTTTCAACACATGTACCATCCCAAAAGATAATAAGTCCATGTCTTAGATTCGTACATTTTCCACATTGAAGGGAACTTTTTCCACAATGAAATGTACAAACCTACTCCCTTCTCCACTCCTTCCCCTAGAAAGACAAGAACATCATGTAGTGTTTTCTTGCGTAGCCTCGTTTGCACTTAGCCATGAAAAGAACAAGTCGCTAAAGTATAAATATCGACTTGTTTATTGCGCCCGACTTTCTTGCAACATCTTATTGAGGTTGACCCCGGGTTCGTCCTCCTCCTAGAATTGTCAAAGTTCACTAACATCCCGTGTGAAAAATGCAGTGCTTTTTAAGTGCACTTTAAACACCAAACCATCTTTTAGTGGTTTGTAGGAAGTGACTTGTGTAAATAATAGTTGCAATACTACATCCATGCCACACACACACACATCTTGTAATGCTTATCAATGCAAAGAAGCTTCTTCTAGATGGAGGAATAATGTAAATGGCTCAATGATATGAAAGGCCTCACACCGAGACTCTTATGGTAATTCAAAAGCTATAAGATTTGTCTGTATTGAGACCATGATTACAACTTATACAATGTGGTGCAAAAATCCTTATTTAGTCAAATCATCTATGATATGATATTTCCTCTTTCTTTGACTTTTATTAGAATTTAGGGATGCTAGCTTTTAACTTTCCACACAAACATACAAAAACTCATAATGTTGAAGATTCCCAAGTTGTAGAATTTTGAGATGTTATTGTTCTATCGATGTGCGGAACAATGCATCCATCGTATCTTCATGGACATGCAAAATTGGTTCTTCCTTCAAAATTGGTCCTTCAAATCAGAGCTCCATCATTGTAGAAAAAAATATTTCTAGATTGCAATGCTAATATTCGTAAGCCATGTCACATAATAAACTATTTGAAAAAGAGAGAGTTTGTTATAAACATTAACAATATAACTAAGAGTTGAGAGAACTGGACATCCGAAGAGACAAATACATGAGGAAGAGACTCAACATAAATGAGCCCAACATTATGTCGGTTCGTGTTGGAATATGGCATGAGGACAAAACAATAACTATAATTTCTTATCTAGTTTTGGCAAGCTTTGAGTTGGGGCTTCCCTAGTCTTAATATTTTCCAACAATTTTATATTTGGCAATAACTACAATAATCATTAAGAGAACAAAGAATACAACTTATTTTCTTCGGTAGATTCCATCCACATCTAAAACTATACACATTGCCATGAGTTTTATTGTTCTTAATGAGTATTCGTATCTTAGAGTCCTATCCAAAACCTTCTAAAGAAACTATGGATGACTATTATACCAAGGACAGATATACATTCCTTGATATAGCCATAGGTGCTATTGTGACTTGTCCTCAATGATTGTTCTTATGTTAGAGTCCTATCCGAAACATTCTAAAGAAACTATGGATACTACTATAACAAGGAAAAAAGTACATTCATATAACACACTATTTAATGGTAAATGGGCACAACTATGCTTTTTGTCTTTCATGCAAATGCCACCGTGGTCTACAACTCACATGAACATCTCATTTAGTATAGCCATAATCATATCACAAATGCTTTATTATCCAAACATATATATTCATACTTCTAATTTCAATTAGTTTTATCTAATTTGAAATTGTTAAATTGGTATAAAAATAATACCAATTATCGTTATTGCTTATTTATGCCCAATTATATAATTTTTGGGATGGGAGGATTACTTCGATATAACCTCCTATACACATTTATATACATTATGAGCCCTTTTGTAAGGGGAAGAGAATTTATAATTTTATGCTTAGTAGTTGCCTAACATACATACATACTCTAGTTTATGATGCGTGTAAGGGATTTAAAAAGATAACGTACTACAACTAATAACTATACTTAGTAAAATTGATTATTAGAGAATTTACTCCGTTAGAAAGCATGGAGAGTATTGCTACTTAATCGTTGTTCTGAATTATTTCCTCCAATTAGGTGCTCCCTTGTCAAAGGATGGAAGTTAGATATTTAGGGAAAATTTCAGAATATCATCATCTCATGTATGGGGGGATAGATCTATTGGATTTTATTTTTTTGCATGGAAACAAGTCTTAGTTGGATTGCTCCACATTGCGCTATAATGGAACCCACATTTTACCACATCAGATGGTTTAGTGCTTAGTTGTAGACATTGGTTTGCGTGGGGGCAAAATGGTAGGTCTTGCAAACTCATGGAAGACCTGGTGAATTTTTTTATCACGACTTTGGGAGGAACAAAAGCATCTACTAGCCAAGATTCATGGAGGACAAATAATGTTTTAACAAATTCAAGAAGTTATGGACTGAGCCACTATACCATCCACTAGCTCTCACCTCACATGGGTAGGTGATTTTTCAAGCTTGGAAGTACTCTTGACTATAAAAGGACATTTGAAGGATAAGACCTTTCATTATTTTGATGTGGATAATGCAAGTCAATTGTCTCCATCGCAGGAAATGGTAATCGGTTATCCTTATGTTATGGAACACAAAATAAGGGTAATAGGATATGTTGATCACAAATGGTACACTAATCATAAAGTCACATTGGAAGTTGTGGGTGTTAAGTAAACAACTTTGTTCAGATTAGCATGGAACCCAACTAACTATCTGTGAGCAAACCCATCTATTGGTCATAACTTTAATTTTTCCCAATATTCTTTGCGATTGGGAAGATGTATTTTGTCTTGTGGACGGGATGTTTTACCAATTGCATTTCAATATTGGAGTCAACAAGGTATTACTCCAAAGTTTCTTGCTAAGTTTTGGATTAACGTTATCAGAAAGAAAACAACCACGACACATACTTCATGTGCAGTGATTACTTGTGCATCGAGCCTTCAAGTTGCCTATTGGCACAAGATTTCATAAGTTGGGCGTATGCACTACTTGTGTCATTATATATTACATTTGGAAGGCTCCTTGCCCTTTCATTCTCCATCAAGTTAGAGCCTCACCAGTTGAAATGATACGTAATATTTGGTTGGAAATGATCCATACTTAAAAAGGACAACAAGATTGGTCCTAGTGAGATTTTGAAGCTAAAGCGACTCAACGCCATCAATTTCTTACTCTTTGGAAAGCTACTCCACATCTATGGATTGAGGTCACATGATTGGCACAATATCTAACAATCTATATTTTCTATCGCCACTTCTCCTTGTGAAACTTTGAGTATTCTTGTTAAAAGATGAGAGAGAGAGAGACAGAGAAATAGTGTGTGTTTCCGGCTGATGAAGATTCCAGACATAGGTTCATTAGATATCTGGTTGCTAAAGGCATTTGGGTGGTTATATCACAAATTTGTGAAACTTCGAGTATTCTTGTTAAAAGATGAGAGAGAGAGACAGAGAGATAGTGTGTGTGTCCGGCTGATGAAGATGCCAGACAGAGGTTCATTCGATATCTGGTTGCTAAAGCCATTTAGGTGGTTATATCACAAATTTGGGCATCGATAACAAGAAATATTTTGTCACCTTTTAAGTGGGTTTTTATTGATGACGATAAAGACATGCCCGAACCATCATGTAAGGTCGTGTTTGACTACCTTAGGAATTGGGGGATGTGGTTTAATTGGACCATGAGAAATGGGTTCTAGTTTGGTGGACTTCATGGGGTGGGGTAACACAACAACTCTGTAGGATGAAGGGAAGTTGATTTGGCAATTTTTGCAACTATGTTGTATGGGGACAGTCCCAAGAGGAGATAGAGGTATGTCGTCTACTTTTGCAACACTTGAGAGGGTTTCCCTTGCATTATCACTATTTATGCAATAGGGAAGATAACAAGGGTTGTATTATCATCTTGTTTTAATAACACACATTTATTTACGAGAGAGAGAGAGAGAGAGAGAGAGAGAGAGAGAGAGAGTGTGTGTGTGTGTGTGTGTGTGAGCACATGTTCATACTTGCAAGTTGCAAGTTTGGTATAGATATTGCGCAAAGAGATTGAATCCGCTTCCATAGCAAAGACAAGGAAAGAATGGCAAAGACAAATGGGTGGTCATGTATGATGCTTGATACTAGAAGAAGTGGATGCTTGGGTACAATGGCGAAAAGAGAACAAATTATGATAATATATAATGCTTGTAGAGTTACAAGAAATTCCATAATGGGAAATGCATGACAGATTCCATGCCCATTTTTGCAATATCAAGGAAGGAGGGGATCCTAATATTGATAGCAAATGAGATTACCATGGAGAGGCATTTTCAAGATTCATTTATTGATCAAACTACATCTAATTATCTATGTTTGACAAACATTTAATGGCTATGTTTGAATAACATGAATGTCTATTTGGTGCATATTCGAGTACTCTCGATTGTTATGGTATTGTTGATGATATCATTGAAATTGACTATTAGTTTTTCTCGACGTTCATCTTGGATGTGATGTGATTTTAGGAAATTTGTTGAGGAAATAACATTGTAGTATAAATGGGTTCTAATGGATTTTTTGCAATCTAACTCCATTAAGCATTACGGATGGCACATATGCTTTCAAATCAATCAACAACGGTGTGTGATGGACTTTGCGAATATATTGCATTAGGTCTCACAATGAAGAGATGGAATTGACTTCAAAACAATCACACAAGGGACCTAATACACTTACTTTAAAGAATGCATTCATTATTGTACAAATGGATTTTTACAAGCAAAACCTTACAGCTAGTAGATATGTCTAGAAGCACAAGGCTTGGCTCAATTAGTAAGGATTCACTTAGTAGCACTGATCAATCTCGATGAAGATGACAACACTATGGATGTGTCTTTCACTAAGGTTTTGTCCACTACCAAATGCGGAGATTGTAATAAGTTGATGCAGTTAGAGGGTGCATTTGACCAAGGATCACACATCCTAGATTGACGTTGGATCAAGAGTTTGGAACTCAACATGAACCATTGTGCATGCCCACCAATTAGGAGATGGTGTTCATACATCATAGCATGTGGATGCCTGCAATAAATAGGTGTAGATGCTTAGCGCCTAAAAGTAATGTTGTTGATATTTGCATGTGTGTATATGTGTGTGGATGAATTTTGTAAATTCCAAGTTGTGTCTTATCCTTTGTTGGGAGATTGTTATAAATAGAAACGCGTGGAATTTCCAAATACGCCATGTAAATGTGAACTTTTGATTATACTTTATTAACATTGGATGAAGACCATTTTATTAATTTTTATCTTTTATATATTCTCTCTCCCACCCCCACCCCAATGACAGACTCCTCGACAACACGTAGTGTGCCTTCAACAAGTGTGGGAGTATTCCTCTTACAATCCAGGTGTTTGCTACGTTTATAAGTAAAATTCTTGAATATGAAGAATCACTAGTCAATTCTACACATACTATGTAAAAATGTTCACATTTGGTTCCATATGTCATATTTAACTTGGGAGAAGGTAGTAAAATCCATCTATCCCCACCCCTATAAAACACACATATTTATATCAGTTTTCCATTGCACGAGGACTACCTATCTAGTTCTCTAAATGGTAAGATTTTATAAGAGAACAAGACTTAGTTCTCATCATTCATATTGTTTGTCTTCTTGTGAAACAATCATGTACATTGTATTGTACTTACTATTGTGAATAATGAAGCTAACACCTTAGTCATTGTACTTTGAGTCTCTATCATCTTAATTCTTTTCATGATGTGTATGCATATCTATCATGCTATTATTCATTATTTTGCCCTCTTTCTTGTTTTATTATATCCATCTTTGAATGTTGTGTATATTTGTTTTGTTCTTATCGACAACTTGCCATTCTTTCCTATAATGCTTTTGTCGGTCTCGAGTTAGTAGGTCAAAGTTAAGTTTGCCCTAATTTCAACAATTAGTAAGTGCAATATCTGATCAATTGAATAGAGCTTCATTTAGATGCAAGTAAAATACAATCTTATGGTAATATGCTTAGTGGTGATTGGAGGCATTATTGGATTCCGGCATGTGGATAGTTAGAAAATAAATGTGGTGTATGTATGATTCTAGTCTTAGAATGGATGCATAGGGAAGTGGGAATTAAAACTTGCTCGTTTTGTGGGTTTCATTTGGAATGAATGCAACATGCCTTATGGAACGGTATGGCTGCATATTTTGTTTGGAAACGTATGTTGCGACTCATTGATGTTGCATATGGACCTAATGTGATTACATGGAGAAATGTCTTTTGGATGGATGTAAATGTGGATAAGCATAATTATGAAAGGGAAAAGATACTATTTACCTTTCAAACTAGGGGAAGGCAAGTTAAGGCCATACCATGTTCAAGCTCAAATCAGTTGAATGTGGATGCCGCAATATGGGCTAAGATATCATCGGTGGTTCTGTGGAATATTTGAAAAGATCGATGCAAAATTGTGTTTCAGCAAATAAAGCATAATCTTGTTCATTGTGTGAAGGAAATTTGGTCGATGCTTATTTGAATTTTAAAAGGTCAATATGACTCCTTCATTTTTTTGAAACAACAATCCTTTAAAGGCAAATGGAAAGATTTGTTGTTCGTATTTGTGGAGAGAAATGACCAAACGGTTTTGGCAATATGTAACCCCTCAATGGTTGTTTCCTCCATAGGTGGAGTTTGGTTTCAATTATGACATAGTGGGGGATATACCTTTCTCTCTTATCTTACCCTCCACTAGATTGTATCATTATATACTTTGTATACGCTTATTGGATTGGTCATGGAAAGTATGGTGTAGTTTTGTTTTAAAAATAAAAAATAAAAAATGAATAGAGCTTCCAACAAGCACTACCATAGATACATTCATAGAACGTAATAAACGTGTTCGTGCAAGCATTCAAATGTTTGAAAACGAACACGTTTGAAAAGGGAAAAATGCGTGCTCCTTTTATGTTGTCATGCTACTATTGCTTATGTCTTGGGTTCAATTCCTCATATCCTCTCGTTAGTGTCATGTCATGGCAAAATTTTATGTTAGTGTCATGTTCCTTTTTTTTGTCTTTGTTATTAGAAATTAGCTCACCCTAGTGGTAAGTTATTATGCAACTACTGCCTATGTCATGTTTTCTTCATATTCTTGAATATACGTTTTATGAGTTTTTGAACATTTGATTATAATTTATAATGACATATTTTGATTCAATCTCTATAGTTCATACTCATTTTTTTGTAAAGTTCTAAAGTGAGGACTATAGAGATGTCTTGATTCTTAAGAAGCATCCCAAACGTATGCATGTGATACAATGCAAATATTGCAACCATACTTATGTTGGTGGTTCACAATGGATTAGAGTCGACTTATTGGGATTGAGAATGAATCAATATATAATATAGACCATAGTCAATCCAATCCAACTTCGAGATGATTTACCATACATGTTTTATTGAACCATTCTCGAATGTGAATGCACGTATGATATGTATGGTTCAGTCTATGGATCATACATTTATTCACATCAAAAGATACTAGCTACATCTATTTACATTATTTTATTCACTTGAGACCTCCATTTTCTTAGTATTTATTATGACAATTTCTTTTCGTCAACTCAAGACTTGTTTTTTAACCCTTGAGTTTATCCTTGCTTGGAAACTTCTATCTCTAGAACCATGGTTTATTTTATTCTTCTTGAAGGAGTTTAGGGTTGAAATCATCAATTGTGTAAACAAACTATTTCATTCTTTCGAAATATCCTCAAGTTTGCAATTAGTCAAGTGTATTTGTGTCCTTTTCAAGTTTCACACTATTCAACATGATTGCACAAGAAGAGTCGTTGATTCAATAAGAAACTATTTCAACAAGTATAGACAGTCCACATATCTTTGGTAACATCTAAAAATCCTTAGATGTAAAACTATTTCAACACTTTTTATCGGTTCCTTTGGCATTTGGTCTAATATGTGCTTATTATTCACTTGTACATGTTTGTTATGTTTGGCAAGTTTCTCAACTTCCTCTTCTACGATACTATACCCCTTCCTAATTTCCCTTCTCATGTACATAACTTCATATTTTATGTAGAAGCAAGCATTTTTGGCATAGACACCTCAAATGCAACTTTTAGGACCACACCTTAGTATTTGTGAAATGTCTATTTATTTCTTTAGTGGCACCTTAGATTGCTAGTCGGAACGCTCAAAATCAATCAAATCAAATCACCATTCATTTGCATGAAGAAAAATATTTACATAAAACTTCATGTATAAAAGGTGCTAACGCATTTCACAACACATTTGTTTTATTACATCTTAGTATATCATAGTCCATGAGAAATCTCCAAGATTGAAGCAACTCTATATACGCCAAGAATTATTTGATATATGCAATTTATTATGCCCCATATGTATCTTTATGACTCCTTTAGAGTGAGAAATAATTATGTCAACAAGTTGAAATGAAACAAACAAATTGATGTGCAAGACATCTTCAAACCATCGCCTAAACCCAATAAGAAGAGAGCCAACCATTGGCAAGGAACTTGTTACATCTATGGTCAGCATGGTATTCATAACTCAATAATTTCATGTAGTGATCATTTACATCTACTTGACTAGGAAAGGAACAACTTTGTTTGAAAGCTATAATTAAACATAAAGACAATGGTTAAATTAAGTGAAATTGATCTTTGTATGAAGAAATTAACCATCACAAAAAACATCACTCAAAATATACCTTATAACACTACAAATGAATAGATCAAACTTCTTGAAAAAGCACCATAAACTCTCATTTAGTAGGGGTTTATTGAATCTAATAAACATTAGATGAGGAACTACTAACACTTAAGTTATTTCATATATCCCTATCGTTGTGATCCACATACATTGCTACTCAATTGCAGGAATAATAAAACCATGAAGACATCAATTCACAACTAGAAGGAGACAAAGTCTAGTCTATCCTTGCAATCACTAAGATGGGAGTTCTTTGAGGTCATTTATGCCTCTAGGAAATGCTTCTTGACTTATTCCTAGCTTTACCAACATAAATACTAATTCCTAATTCCGTTTTTATTTGCTTTTAGAAGAACCCCATTTGTAGACGTGGAGTAACTACAAGAACCCTACCAATTCATGGTTAGGGATGGAAATTACTGCCATTATTTAGATAGTGAGCTCTTTAGGAAATGGTAACTAGATGTGAATGAAAACATGAAATATTCCAATTCCCTAGGGAAAATACTACAAGAGCTCAAGGCATGTTTCTTACCACCACCCATCTAAATCTCAACCATCACTTGATAATTATAAATAAAACATCCTGGTATAAACATTGGACCAAAAGCACATCATATTTCAAACGGAGAAACTTTAACTACATAATTTACACGCATGAAATAAATCCCTGGTGTTGTGAATCAATAAACAATCCACTACCACACTGACCAACCCTCTAAAACATTTACAAGAGTAATCATATACAAGTTTCCTTAACCAAAATAAATAAAAAACAAAAGAAGAATGATACGATGCAACAATCACAAACAAATATTACAGATATCGGAACGGGATGTTCATCCTGGTACAAAATAGTCCATCTTATCAACAGGTAAATTCAAATCTGATGTGTCCACCTATGACAAAACCAGTAAGAAATTTTCATTATATATTGGCATTAGGAAAATGATGATATTCAATAGTAATACACTCAATTCATTAGCAGCATTACTGTAATACCCATTTCATTTCATGAGCAATATTCAAACATGTACGCTAAATACCAATAGAGACAGTAAGGTTTACCCAAGTTCATTAACAACACAGAAATAGAATCAACTCACTTCCGTAAATGGTACAAATACAAATGGAGCAAGGCCTCTTCGATGTGAGATAGCTGGCATGTCGTCAGGATTCTCATCATCCAATCTACTTGTCATTTCGAGTAAATTCTCATCGTGGTCCCGTAACTCTTCATGTAGCCCACTTGTCACTAGTGAGACCAAATCCATCCGGTTGTATGCACCGAGTATAGTTCCCCGTATCCTGCATGAACATTCTGATGCCATAAGATATAGAAGAGCATACTATCTATTGCATTTCAGTACATGTTTGAATAAACATTCAGTTTCCAAAAGAGATTCAGACATTAGAAAACTTATGTTATTTACATTATTCAACCTTCTACTATAATAAAATCTCTGATTAAACAAAAGACTCTGCCTAGATAATGTGGAAAAAAAGTACAGGAGCAAACAAGATGATGCACTAGTTTTCCATGTACCCTACTATAGACATCCCCATTCAAACAAACATGTGGGGTCCTCTGTGCTACAAACTAGCAAAATTTATAAACAATTTCTACAAGGCGTGATACCAGGAGAGTGACTGAAACTAACAACAGGGAAGCTAGAAATAGGGCACAGGTCGCATGAGTCCTTGTAACCTACAGTCATCCAACAACACGCTTGTAAACTGAAAATTTAGACACTGTG
Organism: Azolla caroliniana; assembly: GCF_043228905.1. NCBI lineage: Eukaryota > Viridiplantae > Streptophyta > Polypodiopsida > Salviniales > Salviniaceae > Azolla > Azolla caroliniana. Next base: position 41,479 of record NW_028230663.1, read on the forward strand.
AATGAATGAATGGATTGCTTTTGTGACAGCAGATTAAATAATCCCCATTGATCTCCTGGAGGAACTCCTTGCAATTTTTCTGTCAAGGTCATATCAGATCATGTATATAGGCTATGGCACACCCCCACTTCATTCAATGACAGAGATTCACGTAGGATTGGGATATTTTCTGTATCATTATTCCAAGAAGGCTGCCATGAAACGTGTTTCGAGAGCGCTGAAACAAAACAGGTGCCAGCGTCAGGCTTCCTGGATCTTCATCCTTTTACACTTTGATTTAGTCAGGCTCAGCATGTAGCTGTCCTCAACAATGAAGGATTGCTTAAATGGTGAGGCTAATCACTGCCAACGAAGGGGTCAAGAAATGCAAATAATAACAACCAGAAAGGAAAATGGAATTATAATGCATTAGTAAAGATGAGGAAGCATGCTAAACGGGGATGATCGACACACATTTAGTTGAACCTGTTAGATATAATCAATTATCAACCCCAAGTTGTCAATTTATCCCCATATGTACTCTTAGAGTGTACATTTTGTGATAGCGCCCCAAATGAGTAGCTATTGTGCAACCCGACCATATGAGTTGATAAGTTGTCAATCTAGGAAACCGTAGATGAGTAGGACACAATGTATTTAGGAAAGAGCGAAATGGACTAATAGGATTGACTAATCAAGTCAACTAGAAGAATATTTTGTGGGTAAGTTATGATGTACTTAGTCTTGAAGTATGTGGCATTGACTTTAAGATAAGTACTATCTAGCACTAGCTTGTATCTAGGGAGCTAGGTCATATTAAATGACAAGTCAGTTGACAGAAATGGAATATCTCCACTACTATCAACAGACTTGCACATTTAATGTTACACTCAGACCAAACAGAGAATATAATCCACTCTCTTACACAGTACAGTGGCTGAGACTATCATCTGTCCCCACTAATTTTGTAGTGAGCTGGTCCAGATCCTATCTAAGCTCTAAGGTGTGAGCACATGGGTGAACTACCATTGTGAGCTACTCTCGGAAGTAATAGAAAGTTTGTTTTCATATATCCATCTCTGACATTGTAACTCTATATGTCTATCTAATCGATTCTCAATATTTCTAACAAACCCGGGTAAAAATAACTACATGTTAGCAAAAAAGAAGTGGCACATGCTAAGAAGAGAGAACTCTTGAATCCTAAAGTAAGAAAGAGAACTCATTGTCAGGTTTGAAAGTTTTGGAATTCTAACATCTAGGCTTCAGTGACAAGTGGGCCCCATGAGCCTCTTCCCAAGTTGCCACTTCAGACCGTTCCTTCCGAAAATTGCCGCTACATTAATGGGATCATTCTTCTTCATTGGAAAAGTGGAAGTTTCCTCGTGTGAACTCTAAAGGGGTTCTCCCATTGTGAATGCTAAACCAAAGAAAGAAGAGTTGGGGAAAGCAGAGAATTAACTTCCATGCCTGGCTACAAATAAGAAATCATTCCTCATCTAGCTGAACACGAGAAAACTCAAGTTCTCTCGTGAACTGCCCTTTCATGTAGCTCTGCATGAAGGAACTCTTATGGCAAGCTGCTACCATCCTGTGCTCAACTGCCGTCGTGAGCAGCTGTTCATTGTGGACAGCCATCATTAAAAGCCAGCAAGTAGCTCCAACCGTGGGTAGCCATCATGGGTAGAATGTCATGGGTATTTGGGACAGAAGTCCTAACTGCTCTTAAACTATAAGTTCCCTCCATCCCTACCCCATTCATATATACAAAACCCCTACACACAAACTCTTATGATTACAAATGCATGAACATCTTACACACTTGTCCGCATATAAACATACAAACAGTGAAATACAACTACATCCTTCATGCATACTTGCAAATTGCCACATTCACACATATATCACATGCACTACTACCATACCAAGCACTCATTAAAACGGAAAAACTTCACAATTGTGCATCCATCCACACACGTTCTCATGCGGAAGTGTTCCCACACATTGAGAGTAGAAACAACATCTAGAATCACGTCTTCCTTTGTTCACAACTCTGGTGATCCCAATCACATTTCACATGCACTTGTCTATTCCTGTGACAAAATACCCCCTTCAAACTGTGCCACACTCTATGTTAATATTTCCTGCTTATAGTGTTAGTAAGTTATTTTGCTATTTGGTTTCATAATTCAGACTCTTTTGCCAATAAATTTTTATTTGGATGGGTATAATTTTGGTTATTATGGACAGAATGGAGATATCTCACAACCAAGTGTAACATGAATATATCTACTTCCGACCCATATCAAACATTCAGGTTTTTACTAAGGCAAACTTTGCATACTTATCTCTGTCTCAGACAATATCGGCTACATAGTAACTTTATGAAAATCAAAAGCTGCTTCTGGCATCCTTAGCAACAGCTCAATCTACCATGGAAAAATCGCATCTAGCTTTTTATGTGTGATGCATAAGACATCTAAGAGTTACTGCAGACATCATAGTATTATCACGTCCAATCAGAGAAATCCACTTTCAACATATAAGGATTTCCTCCCACATTTATTGTTTAGGATTCAAGAGTATCAAGTAGTAGATTTAAAACCAACCTCAACTGGATTCGTAAGACTGTAGGCCTCAAACCTGGATACAAGACTGCAGCTTCAACCTGACATATGATAATTATGAAGAAAACATTTGTTATTTGTGCAAAACAAAATTTACAATTCATTCTTGTGTAAAGGTCATGCAGTGAACATCATACCTGATCATGGTTAAGAGTATACTTCCCTGAATATACAGAATCGGATTTCAGTCCCCTCCCTTGAAATATCTTTGCAACTTCCTTCAGCCTCAGAGGAGATACCTGCATTCAAAGGAACTTTTCCTCAGACAGAAGACTTGAAGTCCATTTTAAATGCACTGCTTTGATAAAGAGAAAAAGCAATTCACATCATTCAGAGGAACTATATGACTTGAATGTTTCTTACTTTATAAAGAAACCTCCCGCTTGGGTAGAATCTTATATATCTGTAGTAGCAAACCTATAATCATAATCACAAAAGTTATGACCTCTCTCTTTATTTACTAAATGGCACAGGTTTAGGTGCAGAGCCAGGAGTTACAAAAGTCCACAAATGGACATTATAGAAAAGGTAATGAAAAGAGGCATAAACCTGATAGTGTCAAACAACCCTAATGCAATAGTCAGACCACAACGAAAGCAGGGAAAGGTTTGCATGCTTAAGATAGTTTGAGCTCTTTCAGACAATGCATGTTTTCGTGCTGTGTCTTATTTTGGGTCTCAGAGGCCACTCTAGCCTCCTTAAGATTCATTGATAAAATCTCTTCATCTATATCATATCATACATGTCTATTTGTATGCATGTGCACGAGTACATAAAAAAGGCTTCCCATCGTGGAACATGCTTACAGCAAATTCCAATCAAAAGAAGAAATAAAATAATCAAAATTTCTATGAAATTTATTCCTTTTATCTTCAGCAACTCGCAGTGGAAAAGAGAAAATCACTTTGACCAAACAACCAATCCAATACAACGAGATTCGTCTCTTTACCCCATTTTTTGTCAAGATGTTTCGGGATAAGTGACTGTTACTAAAGAAAACGAAAGCTGTGATGGAACTTACTAAATGAACTGGATTGGTCACCTTCCATTCTGCAACACCTGCCCTAATATATGTGTTACGGCTCACAAACAAACCTGTAGAATATCCACATATATTCAGGAAAATATAGGTACTAATGCATTGGAGCAGAATATACCAGATTTTTTAAACAACATTTCCCAACCATCAAAACGAAGTCTCGGCCTCGATATCCACATTTTACGCCATGAGCCACCATAACATGATTGCACCATTTTCTGATTTTCTTCTCGTCCAAACATCTGATAAAAATGGTCATTCATATGAGTAAGAATAACAGAAATATTTTGCGCATAGATTTAGAGGAATTATCCAGCTTTGAGACGAACATTGCACATCTTAAGAATGAAGACAAAAAGCACTTGCCTGCCATGCATTCAGGCAAACATTTTGCCAAAGATATGGATTTCTGGTAGCATATCTCCACTTCCGACATACACATCCCGCACGGCCCAAACTGTAAGGTGTCATCCGGAGAAAGACCTGTGTTATATTATATAACACAGAAAAGACAGATTCTTAGCAGGAATAATTTAGATATCAGCCAGAAACAAGAGGCGATATAGATGTATCAATATCAGTATGAACCTCAAAAAGCAGTTCATCTGGGAGTGCTTGATGTATAAGAGAAAGATCAATGGGAGGATTACTGCTAAGGCTCCCAAATGGTGCAACAGGTCTAATCCTTGTCCCATAGAGGCCTACAACAAATGAAAACAAAGAATTAGATTCCACAAAACATATTGTGATCTATTCACATGTTTTCATGTGCATAACAAATCTGGTAACCTAATGTAATTTGCTGAATCTAATATTAACAAAGAGTTGAAGATTAGAAAATCACAAACAGATAACAAAGACTAGTAATATCAAGGAATTAATGGTTAATTCTAATTCTACTTGGAAAGATAGAAATCCTACTCTCCAACTAATAGTCCAGACTTCTTCAGTTGCAAATCCTATTCAATGCTAGTGGATCGAGATTTTGAGAACAATAACATGAAATTCTTGTCACCCCACAAAATTGACTATAACCTTTGAAATTCTACTGACTTGAGAAGCATTAGTTGGTCAGCCAGATTTCCCATCTTCAAAAGTATATTTCCTCATTGCATTAAGGAAAGATAGATTCTCTGAATATCTTTAATAAAGAAGACGAAGAACGTGGAACCTAAAGAATATATGCTTCCCCGTCAGATTATCAAACATGATATATTAAATGTACGATCACGTATACAAGCCATATTTTATCTGAGGTTATAAACAGGCACTTCACTGGACAAATTGGGAATGCAAGTGGAGCAAGACGTATAAGTAAAGCACGTCATAAGCAAAAAATACACATTATAGTTTGTCAATGAGTCCATTAAGAGAAACTGTGATGCAGAAAGTACTCACTCAGCCAAGGTCGTTGCGTTTGTAAGTATTGTACTTCTCTCCTAACCATTACATTTGTTGGCATTGACACGGGATGCTTGTCAAGTAATGCGACAGAATTTTTCACCTTATGATTCCTTGTTCAAGATATTTAGTATGCTGAAACAAGTTTTACAGCCAAAATTAATTAATAAGAGGATAACTTAAAATGATACCATGGAAATCAGAAACAGCATGGGATATTGAAAGAGAGAGAATGAAAGAGATAAGTGGGAGATTGTACTAATTCCATGACCTTTGTTCACACATTTTTATTTGCTGCTTATAACCATAGAATTGCCCATAGAGATAGAGCAAATAAAAATACCACCGAAGTGAGCATATCCCTAACAAGACATGAGTTATTTAAGTGAAGGAAGATCCGCATTGGACTTGGTATGCAGTTCTATAATCACATCATCAGTCTTTTATTTTTGTTTCTCATGTTAAAGGATTTGTTGGATAATCAGAGTTCTATATCTAGGCGGTATCTGATACCAAATTCATTTTATGTTGTTTTCTCACGTAATGGCACTTTCTCATTATGATACAAACAAACGTTCCTGGCAATATCCAAACTGAAATACATCTGCCGAAATAATGTCACAAGTGTGGAGGGATGAACTTGCTAAGAAATTCTATTGAAAGATGGTGAATCAACAGTATCAATCTTTGGCATGCTATTACATTTTGTCAGTCTGATCAAGATTTGCAAGTTTCTCCTTAAGGTTCATAGATATCCTCCACAATGTTTCACACCATTTTGGCATATGTACTTTCACTCAAATACTAACATGTATCTTGATCAGACCATGCAAAACACAAGAAACAACAATAAATCATTGATTATATCACATTCACCATTGAACCATATAGAAATCCAGGCAAGCTTAACCTTTCACAACATTTAACATCATTGTTGTAGCATGTTTATTCTAGTTCAAAATTCTTATAGTGCCCGAAACGTGCATTCAGAACCAAATAACAATGGTAACAGATTCACAATCCATTTGAACTATAGACTGGCATACAGAATTGGACACTGTTATGTGATTTTCTTTTACAGAAGAAAGAAAGTAAAACACGTTTTACTATGAAACCCGACAGCCCCATCTTTACTCTGCAACCTTAAAAGCGTTCAATTTCCCCATTTGCAGGAAACCCATTATTGACAAGCGGATATCTTTTACTCGTAATTATTTCTCTGGCTCCTTCCTTTCTCTTCCGTCCTTCATTTAAACTCCAAAAGAATCTGAAAGAGATGAAAGGAAGAGATGCTACCTGTACGTGATCTGATGGATATGAATCTGCATCTCTTTAAACCTCCCACACCCCCCCCCCCCCTTCTTCAGAAAAGCACTTCACAACATCTCCCCGGAGAAACAGGAAAAAGAGGAAGAATGGAAATCAAAGTGAGCAAAAAAAACAGAGCAAAATGAGATTGTGAATGAAAGAACAGAAGAATGTAAAAAATAAAAAAACCCAAATTTTCCAACATATTTTTACTCCGCGAGATCATCATCATCATCGTGCTACTTATTCTTCATGGAATTATTTTTATTTGTCTTTGGGAAAACTTCTTCATCCATGAGTGATTCATTCGAATGCGGACGCATATCGAGT